>NC_139524.1:12503465-12640965 GCF_947247035.1 Vipera ursinii | reverse complement strand
ATTAGCTTTTAGTATTGTAATTAAATTTGTAAAAATGATTTTTTTAAAAAATGAAATGAAGTAAAGATGGTGCAATAACCAGTGTGGTGTAGCAATTAAGGAGTAAGGATCTTTAGGAAGAGGCGGCATACAAATGATATCAAGGAATAAATCTTTGCAATCTGCCAACTCAGCCAAGGAGAGTTGTTTGCCATAGGAAATTATTTACATCCTCATCCTGAGTTACTTCTGGTGATTTGTCTCAACTTTTGACGGCATATGGAAATTATTTTCTTTTTTAAAAAAAATGGAGGAAGGATGCATTAAGGGGAGGATAGTTATAGCGCTTGGCTTATTATCTCGCTTCTGATTAATATCTTTGTGTGTGCAGAAATCCAATACTGAACACATTCCAATTCCTCTCAAGTTTCTTTCTATTTTGTTATTATGCAAGGGAGAGGGGGAGCTGGAAGCAAAGATGGATGGATGTGTCATTTTCCTTTTGGTCATATTGTACTGTAAACCACATTGAGATTTTGTAGTAGGAACCTTGTTGCAAATGTTTTAACTGTGTGCATTTGTACATATCAAACTTACTCTCTTCCGTGTAGAAATTATTGGAGATTTTAACAGAATAACAGAGTTGGGGAGGGACCTTGGAGGTCTTCTAGTCCAACCCCCCCACTCAGGCAGGAAGCCCTATACCATTTCAGACAAAGTGTTGTCCAATCTCTTCTTTAAAAGCCTCCAGCGTTGGAGCACCCACAACTTCTGGAGGCAAGCCCTTCCATTGTTTCACTTAAATTTCTCTAGATAGGATCTTCCATGAATGTGCTATCCCCTCCCTCACTTTATTTTCACGTGAACTAAGAAGGGGCTTATCTGAAATATTCATCCACATTGCATTCATGGCCTTGGCTCAGAGCCTTTTATCTGAACCACTTTCTTGATAGCAGGTCTTCCTTCGTCCTTCTTCCATCTACAAAAGGCCAGATATAAATGTGCTAAATAAATAATAAATCCCTAAATATAAAAATGTTGTGCAAACTACTTTTAAAACTCAGCCTAAATACAGAAATGGGACGAACCGTGCATACGAAATGGATGAATTCACCCAGTGCTCATGATTGGGTCGTTGTTATAATGATTGGGGTTTTGACATACAATCCTGTTTATCTCTATTCAGAAGTGACTCCAGATGAGGATAAACAGGTTTCCCCCTGCTGTATAATAGTGCAGTCTACATTTTAAACTGGAAACTGCCTTGAGCAACTGAAATATAATGAACAGAAGTTTTTTAAATGATAAACATAGAATGTTGGGGGGGGAAGCACTCTTTTAAAAGGGTGTTTGTTTAGACTATGTTTGAGAGACATACTGTATACACACCTATATACACTCCAGATACACACAACTATTAAGATCTGACCTTTTCCCCCAGGCATTTGGATCCAGTCAGTGGACTCCCCTTTTGGTGGTTGTAATTATCTGTTCAGTGTGTCATTTTATATAGTGGGTTATTATTTGTCAATGTTTAGTTTTTATGTATGCCACCCAAGCTTGCATCTTTTGGATTGGGCAGTCTTGTGAAGGTGTGAAATTAAAAAAAAACTCAATCAATTGATCAATCAATAATCCATCAATCACTGGAATTCAGGCAACATATAAATTTAATTTTTATTATTATCTATTCACATCAGTATGGCATTACAATGTGTGGATCCAAGTAGTGGGGCCTTTGGAAATTGACAAATTGAAATTTTGTTAATGCTCAAATTTTCTAATTGATGTCCAAGATTTTTTGGTATGGTAGTCAATGTTCCGATAATCACCGGGATCACCATAACTGATTTATTCCATAATCTTCCAGCTTTGATTTTTCAGATCTTGATACTTCATGACCTTTTCCAGTTCTTTGTCTTCTATTGTACTATACCCTGGTATTATCACATCAGTTATCCAGATTATTATCCTGATGATCTGCTACATTGTCAGATGTTTAGATTGGATTTGGCATTTTTGTCCTTCCCAAGGACCTGAGATGTTGTTGTAAGCTGCTCTACATAAAGCTGCCTTTTGCAATTGACTGATGATAAATTTGTCAATGCCCATGGTATACAGGTGGTGCTCAAGATGTTTTGGATTATAATATTATTATTCCTCTCTTTGTCATCTCTGAGGACTCATTCAGTCCTCATTTAGAAGGAATACTTTATAAAATCGGAAGGATATCTCACCCCAACATTGCAAATGCAACTGTCACTTTAAGGGAGCAAGATTTGCATGGGAAATTGGAATTTGAACATATCTCTCTCTCTCTCTCTCTCTCTCTCTCTCTCTCTCTCTCTCTCTCTCTCTCTCTCTCTCTCTCTCTCTCTCTCTCTCTCTCATACAGGATTTAGAGATTCATTTATATTTTTACCTGAAATAATGTTTAAATACTATTAAATTCTATTACTTTCTTCCACAACCATATCCTAATTTAGTTCTTGCTGGATCTTGGCCACTACAAGCTCCTTGGAGAAAGAGTGGTATGCAGATCAAATGCAATAAACAGAAAATACATAAGAAGCACGGGGTGACGCATTCTGTTACTCTGTCTAAATCTGGACTTATAAAATACACTCTTTCCAAAATACTTACAAGCTGTTGCTGACAGGTGCTGGTTAAAAGATTTAATAAAGAAATGATTACTTCATACAAGGGCCAAGGCAGCCTTTTGCAAAATTCTACACGCCTTTCAGTCGAGATCAGAGCAACTTTCCAGGGGACTCTGCAGGTGCCAGCCTGTATGAGGGCATCCATCTGGAGACAAATCCTCTTTCTGATGATGGGAAGGGCTCCCTGGTTGCTAAGACTGTGCAAGCATGTTTAACAGCTTATTTCCAAACAATGCTATACTTTGTCACTTAGTTTTGCAAACTTTGGCTAGCACAGAAAAAGACACCTTTGTATACCTAGTCAATTATAGACATCTTGAACGATAAAACCCCTCTTTTTATTATTTATTTGTTGAATTTATATGCCGCCCATCCCGTGTTTCAAGGTGACGCTTGCTCTTTACAATCACGGCAAGTTTCTATCTCTATGTCTTGCATCCATTTCATGGGATTTAGTCAAATGTTGGACTACCGACCCCTTTCTTTCTAATTTTTGCACGCCAAAGCAAGACTGGGTGACTTGGAAACTGCACGCTGCTACAGTCCTATTTTGCAGCCCCAAGAGACCATCCTGCAGGTTGTGGAGGTAAAAAAAATGAATGTGTCTTATTAGCATTTGGCCATATTTATTCAGGTTCTTATCTTATTTGGTACATCCCGTAGTCCAAAACAATTAATCAATTGGTGGATTGACTGATTGAAATTGCTCTCTTTCTTTCTCTATTGAACACCGCTCTACTTTGTGTGTGTGTGTGTGTGTGTGTGTGTGTGTGTGTGACTTGAGGCTATTTAAACAGTAAAATACAGCATCATAATACAGTGAAATGACAGATGTGACCCAAATCGACCATCTGCCTCAAAAGCCTGTTGGAACAAGAGGGTGGGAATAAAATTTGGTGGCAGATTTTTTTTTTTGTTCAACCCCAGTATGGATTGTTTTTAAGAAATCAGCGTTTGTTTCAATAACATCCCACATTATTTGGATTCCAGATTTGTCCCCTGATAAATATCCCCTTGCCTGTTTGGTATAAATGTTTCAGTTTCACGTTTCTCTGCATTCAGATTTTTTTTTAAAAAAAAAGTCTTGCAAAAATTGGGCAGTTGGCTACATACCAGCACTGTATATAGAGAATTAGAAGAAAAGGTCTGCATTTTTGTGGCTCTATGGAGAGATGCTTTTAGCTGATATGGAAATGGGGGTGGGAACCAAATGACAAACTGAATAAAAATGAATTTGATGAATGGATGTAAAATGGAAAAAAAGTCCTTTTAACCCTTGTGCATCTGTCTCACCATTCATTGGGTAACCAGCGCGAAGTACAGTATATTCACAGACGTTTATTACATTTTGATCCAAGGCCAGCATAAGATAGCATTTAAAACCATAGGATTATCAATTCTTCCAAACGTAACAATCTGTAGATACAGGCTATGAGAAAAAAAGACTAAAAGATGAATTTAATAATACAGCACTCTAAAACCATTATAGGAATAAAATCTACAAGCTGCCAAATAAATCAGGGTAAATATGAAAACTACTGTAGCAATGTATTAAAATTAATGTCTAAGACCATAGAACCACAGCTAGATGTGCTAATAAAAATAATGATGTGTGATAAAATATTATTGCATTATCTCTGTGAAAAGAAAAATGAAAGCAGCAAAATATCATTCTGTGTTAATAGGCTATAACGATTAGACGGGTAAACAAGACGATTAGAAAACTAAATATAATAGACTGAAACATAACAAGGCAATTATGTGAGACTTTTGTTGTATCTGTACAACTCTTGTTCTATTGTCATTTTTACTGCATACTTTTGTTTACTGCATGGCAACTGCACACTTCCCAAGGATCTAAAATTCTCCTACACAACTACAGAACTACAAAGAAGAAAAAAATGCTTCCTTTTTCGGGGCCAATAAAGGCATCCTAATCCTACAATAAAAGGGACGTGGTGGCTCAGTGGGTTAGGACGCTGAGCTTGTCGATCGGAAGGTCGGCAGTTTGGCGGGTCGAATCGCGAGTGCCGCGTAGCAGAGTGAGCGCCTGTTACTCGTCCCAGCTTCTGCCAACCTAGCAGTTCGAAAGCACGTAAAAATGCAAGTAGAAAAATAGGGACCACTATGGTGGGAAGGTAACAGCGTTCCGTGCGCCTTTGGCGTCTAGTCATGCCGGCCACATGACCACGGAGACGTCCTCGGACAAGCGCTGGCTCTTTGGCTTTGAAATGGAGATGAGCACCGGCCCCTAGAGTCGGAAACGACTAGCACACACGTGCGGGGGAACCTTTACCTTTTTAATCCTACAATTCCTGTAAAGCTCCTGACGTAGCAGCCGTTTTTCAAAACTATGCGCTTATATCCAGGGCTTTTTTTCTCATTGAACGCTCAGAACGGAGTTCCGGCACCTTTTTTGGATGGAACCTTGTAGGGTAGGCAAGGCGGGTTGTATAAACACGTGTGAGTTCCGGCACCTTTTCCTTTTACAAAAAAAAGCACTGCTTATATCCCACCAAAAATTCACCCTGTCTCTGGGCCAAACCCAGTGTTATCTGTTTAACCTTTTATATTGAGTGTTATGATTCCTGGGCATGTGAGTTTTCTCTCATTCTGCTGTCAAACCTATGTTGGCTTGAGTGATGTTATCTTCCGGTGGGAAAGCCTAGATTTATTGTGATGCCTCCCTTGGTGGATAGCTATAAATATTTTTTGAAAATCCAGTCTGATATAATGGTTAAGGCATCAGGAAATATGAGATGTAGTGCAAAGCCAGCTGGGTGACCTTCGGCCAGTCACTCTCCCCCACCTTATAAAACAGGTAATGGCAAGCCACTTCTGAAAATCTTATCAAGAAAACTGCTGGGACTATTACGGGCAGTTTTCAAGAATCTTTTTTTAATTATTGAAAAGTTTTACAATACATTTTTTTAAAAAGACAAAACCCCTCCCAACCCCCTCCCCTCTCCCCAGCCCTCCCCAACAACTCCCTCCCTTCCCCCTCCCCCCTCCCCGACTTCCCAGAGCTCAATACAGGGTATAAAAATACAAGCAATCATAGTCTACCTTATGCCAACAACAATAAAATATTAAATCTATCGCACTTTCACTCTTATAAAATAACTACAAGCAATTTAAATATCACATCAATACTTATTCAAATGCTAGGTGAAACTTTTTAGTCCCATATTTATTCTGGATGTAATCAATTCATCTTCTCCACTCCACAATGTATCTCTGTTGCGACTGGTCTTTCAAATACGCTGAGATCTTTGCCATTTCCGCGTGACATATGTCTTTTTTCAAGAATCTTGAAGTAAGACATATGTCATGCTAGAAAATAAGCAAGCATTTCTGTTTCCCTTATTTTCCTTTATTTTTTCCCTTTTTTTCTAAGCAAACAAACAGCCAAGACTTTCATTTTCTAACCACCCCCACAAATACCATTTATTACAGAAGCATAATCTATGGAGTCATAAATTATGGTTATATAACATTTTAAGGCATGGTTTGCTGAACAATAGTTCACTGCATAAAGGACTACTAACCGGTGCACTGTGCTGTAAACCTCTTGCACCTCAGACCTGTTTGTTTTTGATCCTTCAGCTGTGACAATCTTTGATGTTCAATCTTCTAAATCTATTCAACCTTCTCCAGGTGCATTTCAGACTTCAGTCTTATGACAGGCTTGATTTCAGCAATTAAAATGGATTGCCTTTCCGTCGGGTTAAAAGAAATATTTGTATTCCACACTTTGGGAAATCCAAAACCAAGGGTGAATTAGCAATAGAATTAATAAAGGGATTAATGGAATTATACTGCTTCGCACGCTCCAGACAAAAGGATTACTAATGTATAGGCTCCTCTGATGGGATTTAGAGATACAGCATGACTTGGCTAAGCGTATAATGCTATTCCTAATTTATGGGCAAGACAAATGACACCTTGATTTATGCCACAGTTCTATGAGGCAGTCCCCAAATATTTATTTATTATTATTTATTTATTAATTTGATTTGTATACCGCCCTTCTCTCAAGAGACTCAGGGCGGTGAACAGGGCAATACATAAAAATTAGATACAAAAATTAAAATTATTAAAACATGATTAAACAATGCCCATAAATAATACAAATTTAAAATTAAAGTCATTTATAAAAATCCCACCCCGTCCCATCAGGCCAGGCCAGCTTGTTTAAAGAGATGGGTTTTAAGATCGCGCCGGAAGGAGCGGAGATCGGGCGCCATCCGGAGCTCAACCGGAAGATGGTTCCATAAATCCGGTGCACCCACAGAGAACGCTCTCCCCCTGGGGGCCACCAGTCGACATTCTTTGACCGGTGGCACCCTGAGGAGGCCCTCTCTGTGGGAGCGTACTGGGCGGAGGGAAGTTGACGCCGGCTGCAGGTGCTCCCCAAGGTATTCTGGACCCATGCCATGGAGGGCTTTGTAGGTCATTACCAACACCTTGAACCTCACCCGGAAGACAACTGGCAACCAATGCAGCTCGCGGAGCAAAGGTGTGACATGGGAGTATCGGGAGACCCCCAGTACAACTCTCGCGGCTGCATTCTGTACCAGTTGGAGCCTCCGAGTGGTCTTCAAGGGTAGCCCCATGTAGAGAGCGTTGCAGTAATCAAGACGAGAGGTCACGAGCGCATGAGTGACCGTGCGCAAGGCATCCCGGTCTAGATAGGGCCGCAACTGGCGCACCAGGCGAACCTGGGCGAAGGCCCCCCTAGTCACAGCTACGATATGGTCTTCTAAGGAGAGTTGTGAATCTAGGAGGACTCCCAAGTTGCGAGCCCTATCTACAGGAGATAATGACTCACCCCCCATAATGAGGGGTGGGATATCCTGAATATCCCGAGATGCCGGTACGCACAGCCACTCCGTCTTGTCAGGGTTGAGTCGAAGCCTGTTCCTCCCCATCCAGACCCGGACCGCCTCCAGGCACCGGGACATCACGTCGAGGGCATCACTGGGGTGGTTTGGGGTCGAAATGAAAAGTTGGGTATCATCAGCATACTGATGATACCCAACTCTAAAACCACGAATGATCTCACCCAGCGGTTTCATGTAGATGTTGAACAGGAGGGGTGAGAGGACCGACCCCTGAGGAACTCCACAAGCGAGAGGCCTCGCGGTTGACCTCTGCCCCCCTGCCAACACCGACTGCGAGCGTCCCAGGAGATAGGAGGAGAACCACTGAAGAACAATTGCTAAAATCAGGCCCACTTCTTAATATGATCAATTTAAAAATTCTGAATCTGGGATTTATGATTTTTTTCCCCCTCTGTCCCTTAGGTGACATAAAAGCACCATATCCATTCCATTGAAATTACAATTTTAGTTTTCCTCAGAGAATTTATTAAGTAGCTCACAAGTGGTCAGTTGGTACAGAAAACCAGTTTGAGATAAGAATGGTTTTGAGATCTTAGTTACTGTAGATAATAGCATGTCACCCAAATATGTATCAGGACATTGGTAAGCTATACGTTTCTGTCTTCTGCTCCCAATTGGCCAATTAGCCGGGTGGTGCAGTGGTTAGAATGCAGTATTGCAGGCAAACTGTGCCCACTGCCAGGAGTTCGATTCTGACCGCCTCAAGGTTGACTCAGGCTTCCATCCTTCCAAGGTCAGTAAAATGAGGACCCAGATTGTTGGGGACAACATGCTGACTCTGTAAAACACTTAGAGAGGACTGTGAAGTGGTATATAAGTCTAAGTGCTATTGCTATTAGGCATATTTTGCAAAGAGGCCCAGCTAAGACACAAGTTACACATTATCCTACTCTTAGACTTCGGCAACTAATATCAAGAGACAGATTGTGCTTCAGCAGCAAATTTGCAGTCACTATGATTAGTGGCTTTGAGGTGCCTGATTCTCCACTAGTTTCCATAGGCATCTGGCACCAACGTAACCACAATGATGTCCTGTGCATCGTGACATCATTGTGAAATTGTGTAATACATGCGTACACTGTCATCACTGCATGCTCCTTGTCATTAGATTCCCATGGTTCCCTGGTGAATCCCTGCTTTTTTTAAAATTTAAAGGCATAACACTTTATATATTCGCACAATGAATGACATAATCTTTATTTCAATCAGGCCCAGATCCTTTATTATTCAATTTAATTGGATTTGGATAACTTCCCCCAAAGTTTGGGGAAAGAGGAGAAACCAACTTTCTTGACAGCGTGGTCATTTGGCGTGGAATATTCCACGTCTGGTTTATAGATCTAAGATGCCCAGGAAGGCTGAGTTTTCCTGCATATTTCCGGAATGCCTCTGTCTATATATCATAGAAAATGTTTCTCTTAAAACATGCAGAACAGCGCATAGATATGCGTTCAGCCCAAATGGTGTAATCAGTGTAAGCATCGGAAAGAGGCAAACATAAAAATACAGCCGAACGATTATTTAACATGTGTTCTGGCAGTGGAAGCCAACTACAATGGCAATTATTAGGATCCAGCTGAACGTATATAAAAAAACCCTCAATATCATGCAAAAGTCTTTTGCATGTTGTGAAAAAGGATCAGAGTAACAAATTTGCTCTCTTAATCACAGTAACATTTGAATGCCCTTTCTCACTGCCCTCCACTAAGCCCATTAAAGTTACTATATCCCTACTGAAATGCAGATGGCCATGTTAACTGGAGGATGTGGGAACCGCTACCATCCCTTTGCGGATTTGGGGATTTATGATTTCCGAAATGCTAATTGCAGAATGTGGCAATAAAAATAAAGAGCCACAGCTTCCTTCATTATCGTTACCATCATCTGCCCCTGATTTGAACCCGCTCATTAGCACACACTTTCAGGGAGCCTATGGTGGCTTGCTCTTTCTTTATAGGCAGTCTAATAATGATGCCATATTTCAATTTTATGCTTGTAAAAATTAGACGTGTCTTTTTTGAAATTAAAACCATAAAACTCCTCCTTGGTTCCTAGAAAAACATTCTGGCATCTTTCATGAAAAAAATAATAATCCGTATGCATTTTTTTTTCTTTCTAAAAAAAATCAACAGAGTAAATCAACGCTATTCTCATAAATAGCGTATTTATAGATATTTAGTAATGACCCATATATAAATTAGCTAGATTTATCTTTTATGGAGAGGAATCCAACCGATGGGGGAAAACAGTGGTGCAACTATTTATGCCCTGCCAAGTAAAATTTGTTTTCTTCAAAACTGTGCTGAACTCTTATTTCCTCGTTTCCAGAAAGTTCTCCTTCCCAGCAAAAGAGGCATGTGGTTTTCTACCTCCTTTGGGAGGAACTTTAGGATTTCTTCAAAATTTCTTTCAATTTGAGCTTTCTAGCCTGGTACCTCGTCTTCGGTTTCAATGACAGCTTGAAAAGCCAAAGGGAAGGAGGCAACAGAGTGTAGAAAGGAAACAAGGGTATTTGTAGCTACCTTAGCTACCTCCTCACTAAAACAAGTGCAAGAATCCTGTATCTCATCTATGAGATAAAGTCATGGTTTTCCCAGGAATAATGCAGTTAAGACTCTGGGCTTGTCTGGAAAGACAACAGCCCAGGTTCGAGACTGTAAAGTCGTGTGCTTCACATAGAGACGGACACAGAGCTGGGGTAAAGATGAGTTTATTCTGAACAGAACGAACTGGGGAAACAGGGAAGCCTGGCGTCTATTTGTACCTGCCCAGGTGGATGTCATCCAATCAGCTCAAACCTGGGCTTCCTGCCAGTGCAGGTGACAATGGGTGTAGATCCTGGCTTCCCACCAGGCTGACCATGCCTGGGGCTGTCAACAGCTTAAGTCATTAGGCTTATCCTGAGTGAGCAGTCATCGCCCGGAGCTGTCCAGCCCCTCTGCTGATCTGCACCATCAGCCTCCTGCTGTGCTGTCCTTTGTGTATGCTGGGAGGCATACACTGCAGAGACCCGAACTCCACACAACGGGATGAGCTCCCATCCTCATCCCAGCTCCTGCCAACCTGGCAATTCACAAATGCAAGTAGATAAATAGGTACCACTTTGGTAGGAAGGTAAGAGCGCTCTGTGGTGCCATGCTGGTCATCTGGCCATAGAAATGTTTTCAGACAGAGCTGGTTCTATGGCTTTGAAAGGGAGATGAGTACATACCTGATTTTACATGTGATAACAGCGGCAAGAATTATATTTGCACAATACTGGAAGGACGAAGGAACACCACCAGAAGAAGAAATAATTAAAAAAATACTAGACTGTGCGGAAATGGACAGACTTACTTTCAGGCTGAAAGAAAAAGAAGAAACAGAATATTTTCAAACTTGGGATCTATTTTATCAATGGTTAGAGAAAAGATTTAGGGATTAGGAATTTAATTTGTATTAGTGAATAAGATACTCAGACAACACGTTTTGTTGAATGATTACTATTGAATTCTGTTAAAAAAATAATAAAACTTTATAAAAAATAATAATAAGCCTGTTCTTTTAAACTCGTACGGTTTTCCTCTGATGGCACTTTCATTTTCTCCCTTTTGCACACACCAAGGTGAGTGCGCATGCATGCCCATAGAAACCACAGCCATGCACAACTTGTCTCCACTGTGCACATGCTAGCCTCTCATTAACTGAATTTTGTGTTGCATTAAACATGATCTGGTAACAATCTACAATTTGCACTAAACCAAAGATTGCATTGTTTGAACTCCCACTAATCACGAGTTACCTGTATTATTTCATCAACTGGGGCCTCACACTTCACCTCTCCTTGAATTGCAGTGTCCTCTGCAAAACCTATCTCAAAGTCTGATTGCAAAGATAGGAAAGGAGAGAAGGGAGATAACAGGGCCGTAAATTGCTGTCTCTTGGAAGTATTGAATATGTTACTTTTCTGTAAGCAATGTTTTTGATGCAATGATAGCATTATCCTCCAGGGTGGCAATGATCCTGAAGTGATTTTGCAAGAATCAAATCCTTCTTGGTCTAAAGTTACAGCTCCCACCCACCAAAAGGAATGGTAGGGCCTAATATTTCCAGGAGTTGGATTACCGGTCTGACTAGTTTTCATTTTTCCATTAAAAAAAAAAAAAGCTCAAGCTGCTAGCACAGAAAATTTCCCCTGCAAAGTTGGCAGTTAAAATAAGAGTTCCACCCAGCAGAAAGTTTGAAGTTCATTCTTTTCCATCCCTGGATCGAAAGGGATATGGACTCGAAAGAAGAAGATCTTGCTGAGATTTCAGGAAAGTCATTGCATGTCAAAAATCCAACGATAGATCAAAAGTCTTATTCCCTTTAGGTGCATTCCATGGGCTGGGAATAAACTTTTTACTTTGCAGGAAACTTCATTTAAAGCAAAGCTGAGTGCAATCTGTTTGGTCTATAGCCGTGCCAGGCTACAGGATGATCTTCTCCAGCACATAGTAGCTTTGCAAAGCTGGCAGTACAGATGAAAATCCAAATTAAAGACAGATGCTCCTGTCTTCTTTCTAATCCTGGGCAGTGCAAGAATCCAGGACCCCAAAACTTTGCTTGGTTTAGACTGGTGTTAGTTCACTTCCTTGGACCTCCATCGTTTCCTTCATTCCCCATCTTCTTTCCGTCTCTTCAATTTTTTGCTTGTCACTCAAAAGCAAGCAGGGGAAATATTTCTTGGCATAGCCTAGATTCTCACTGGATTACCCTGTACAGTGAAATTAAAAGTACATGGTGTAAAAGAGGTTAGGCTTCTTACAGAGGGGAGGCAGGGTGGGCAAGAATCAAGATTTGAAGACTTCCCCATTTAAAATATTGCTTGGTGGAGAGGCAGTTCTTGGGCCGTTACTGGGAAATCTAGTATTGAATATTTGTCTAGAAGTCAAGGAACTTGGCTTTCGGTAGAGCCAATGGTTCCCTCAGGGGTTTAAACATACAGTTGTGTAGATTTCTTCTCTAAATGGCCAGCATTTTACCCTGTTTTCAAAATTGCTTTAGAAACATTGTCAGAATGTGTTTGCTGTGAACTGTGCTATAGTTAATGAATCATAAATTCAGTCCTTATTTCCCAGTCCAACAGTTGATTAATCAAGGCCATAGACAGACAAAACAGAATAAGAATTGGAAGGGACCTTGGAGGTCTTCCAGTCCAACCCCCTGCTCAAGCAGGGCATTTTATACCATTTTGGACAAATGGTTGTCTAATCTCTTCTTAAAAACCTCCAGTGATGGTGCAATCACAACTTCTGGAGGCAACACGTTGTGGTATAATCTGTACCACCTCAGACAATACACAGACATCCAGAAATCTGATGAAAAAAAAAAAATCAAGAGAACAGAGCTTCCTTTGCAGGATAAAACATGTTCCAGCTTGTTTAGAACAAGCTTGACTATCAATATGAATATATCAATGGCTCAGCATTCCTTAGTAGCATCACCTTTTAGATGTAACATCAGATGGCTGATAAGTACCTAGTCAGGTTTTCTAAAGGCAGCTTATTCAAATCCACCTCATGAGAATTCACTGTAAACCTTGAAACAGATGCTTACGGTCTCCCTCTCTCACATATGTAGACATGGACACAAACTCTTGAGACTTCAGCATGTGGTTCCTGGAACACCATCTGTTTCGTCCATCTTTTTTTTTTTTATGTTTCTGTGATGTGACATCAGTTGCTGAAATAAGTAACAGGATTCTAGTGGATTTGAAACTCCTTGGTTTTGATGGGTTGGCTTCTCCAACTGCCTTTCCTTCTTAAACAACAAAGCATATTTTTTCTTCTTCTGCAGATAATAGCATTTGCACACACCCCAAAACTATATGGAACTTGGAAATGGATTGAGTGATTTATATCCCACCTTTGTTACTTTTACAAATAACTCTAGAGTACAAGCATATCCAACATACCATCCTCTTCCTATTTTCCTCACAACAACTATCCTGTGAGGTGGGCTAAGCTGAGAGAGAGGGACTGGCCCAGAGTCACTCCAGCTGGCTTTCACGTCTAAGGCAACACTAGAACTCACAGCTTCCTGGTGATTGTTCATCTAATAGAGCATGTTTTATAAACCAGAACAAAAGATTGCTGAAATAGGATGCTTGCTCCAAATTAATTTGACCCATCATATAGAGTAAATGTAAGGGACGCGGTGGCTCAGTGGGTTAGGATGCTGAGCTTGTCGATCAGAAGGTCGGCAGTCTGGCGGGTCGAATCCCGAGTAACAGAGTGAGCTCCTGTTACTCGTCCCAGCTTCTGCCAACCTAGCAGTTCGAAATCACGTAAAAATGCAAGTAGAAAAATAGGGACCACTCTGGTGGGAAGGTAACAGCGTTCCATGAGCCTTTGGCATCTAGTCATACCGGCCACATGACCACGGAGACGTCCTCGGACAAGCGCTGGCTCTTCGGCTTTGAAACGGAGATGAGCACTGGCCCCTAGAGTCGGAAACGACTAGCACGCATGTGCGGGGGAACCATTACCATTACCATAGAGTAAATGAATGGAAGTGTATTTACCATGGATATAACTCATCATTTTTATTGGCAACATATTGATGTGATATTGACAACAGCAAAGTTTCCTACCATCTTTAAATCTCTGTAACCTAAATAGATTTGAGGATATAGCTGTTTAGCTCAAAGAACTAAAATCCCTTTTTTTTTGTTCTTACAAAAGGATAAATGTTGAATGCAAGACCTCCTTTAGCTTATGAGTAAATTTTGGATTGTTATAGTTTATTTCCTTTTTTAATTATTATTATTATTATTATTATTAGTTTTAATTATATGATATTATTATTAGTAGTATTGTTTAATAATTTGGATATTTTTAGTTTGCTTGTATTTATGTTATAGGGATTTAAAGCGTATTATGTATTTGGTTATTTATATAGTTGGTTAATGTTAGCTAGATGATAATTATTATATATCTGTAACCCTGTAATCAGCTCTGGGAAGTGGGGGGGAGGGGGGTTAAGGGTGGGTTGGGGGGGATAATATTGTAAGTTTTATGTAACTTTTCAATTAAAAAAGACCTCCTTAGAGAGATTGGAGGATTCTTTTGGAAAAAATAAAATAATATCAGATTCTTCACAGTGTCTTCTTACAAACTGTACTCCAAAAGTGAATAAATTGTACTTCATCACTCAAAACGACTCATCTAGTTTTTTTATTTTTATTTCCGAGGCAGGATATCTGCCTCGAAGGAAAAAATAAAGAAAAATGCTTAAATTCCCAGAGCATACAATGGCTATTTTACCATTCCTCTGTTTCTATTGGCATTTAATAGACTTGTGCAGGAGTCACGCTGTTGGAGAATCAGAATGGAGAGTCAGAAATTATTCCCAATCAATTGGGAATCATCGAAAATTCCACCAGTAGATCTAAAACTGCTTTTTGCCCACCCCAATCTAGTTGATAAACTGTTTATGCAGGCAGAAGGGAAAATTGATTCTTCCTTGACAGGTTTTTATGGACCATTATACACTTCATTAGCACATCCAGAAGGAAATGTATTGGATATTGCACTGTTGTTTGGCTATTTCTGCTGCTGCAGTCTGAGCTGCGGTAAAACCTTACATTGTAAAGGGGGTTGACCAGTCTTGAACAATAAGACCAGACAATCTTTTCCGATGGCGGGCATCATTGTGTATCAAAGTATATCTATCTTGAAAATTGTCAGAAGCCCCATATTATCTTCTGAAGTTGCCGTAATGTTGGGCTTACTTTTCAAATTGCAATATTTGGGCTTTCTAATTAGATAGGCAAAGGTAAAGGAGTCCCTATGGATTTTACTTTGTTAGTCATTGTCAACTATGGGTGGGTGTGTGCTCATCTCCATTTCAAGGCCATTGAGCCAGCACAGTCTCAAGACATTTCTGCAGTCATGTGGCCAGTATGATGTCATGGAGTGCTGTAACTTTCACACCGATGTGGTACCTATTTATTGACTTGCATTTGCATGCTTTCAAACTGTTAGGTTGGCAGGAGCTCGGGCAAGCTCACGCGAGCTCACACCGTCGCCTGGAGTTTGGGTCTCAAACCTGGGTTGCCCGTTGTCCAACCGACAAGCCCAGTGTCTTAACCGCTGAGTCACCGCACTTCCCTTTCTTATTAGATGTATGACATTAATTTGGAAAGGACCTTGCATAACCTTTTGAGAGGTATCAATAGGCATATTGATAAGTATCATTTACTGGTGTGCATGGCGGAAGCAGATTGATTATGACTGATTACGTGCAATCAACTTGATATAGGCTCTTGATGACCAAGAGATTTTCTCCAGGATGACTTTCCCTAACCTGGTCCTTCAAATCTTCCAATGGTGCACACATCACTGCAACTGGGCCTATCAATGGAAGCAGAGATGCTCTATCTTTTTTAAAAAAAAAACTTTGATTTTTGTAACAGGATTACTTTATTCAATGAACCAGTGCTTATTATAGCTATTACCTAATGTCTGGAGCATTTTAAGTGAATAAACCTGCTGTTGCTCATTGCTCAAGCTTGTGTGTGTGTTTCTTCCAATGTTTTTTTTTATTAGCACCACTGCCAAATTTGTCAAGCTGTTAGCGAATGCATTTATTTGTGTAATAAGATAGCTGGAATCTTTCTCATGTTCTATTTTGGGCTTTTAAAAAAATGAAGGGAGAGAGGAAAAAAATCTTCTCTCCAAGTTCATACCAGATGCGTTGTCCACACGCATGTGTGTAAAGTAAATGAATATTCTGTTTAGAACTTTAGAGAAGAAAAAAAATATATGATGTCCTGTGCCCCAATCCTAAAATCAGACAATAAATTATACCCAGGAAATCTAGCCCTCAAAATTGCAGAAATAAGTTTGGAGCTGCAGATATCTCATGACTCAGTTTTTCGAAGATTAACTTTGAAGACTGAACTTCATCTGACTCCTCTTTCACCAAACCGCAGGAGGTCCAACAGGAAGCCTCATTTCATTCCTAAATGTCACTTTACACACTTTAACCCAAGAGTACAGTGGTTCAGTTCTACAGCTGTATGGAAACTGCCTTGGAAGCCATCAGTTCACGAAAAGAGGAAAAGGTAGCTTATTATGGGAGGTCAAATAGGAAAGCCACGCACCTAAGCATGTATTTGCCCCAATAAACTAGACATATTGGAAACAATGTCAGTTTGCAGGAGACGATGCTTGAATGAGAAACAGAGCCCTGCCAATGTAATCATTTTGACACTTTCACACTGAAAACAGCCCCCAAAGCAACTGTTATTTACAGTACGGGAGGCAAAGTAGCTGATGACAACAAATGAAAGCAGAGCTTTCCTTGCGGGATTTCTGACTTTGAAACATCCCTGCTTTTACAACTAGTAGAAACAAAATAATGCTGGAAAGAGGGGCTGGATAATGGATACTTTTCATCTAGTGCTCCTATGTTCCTAACACTGTATATGTTCTTTGTTATGATTCCTATTTTGTTAGAAAGCTAAGAATAATAGTTCCCCAGGAGAAAGGCAGCATGTCAAGGCAATACGTGCGGCCTGTCTCTCCCTATCCCTTTTAGAAAAAGCATAATTTTCTTTCTTTCACACAAAATAGTAAAATGGTAACCTCATCAACAAAGGCTTAAGCATTGCTGAATATGAAAATGCGTTGGGAAATTCAACATACAAAATGAGAAAGGAAGTGAATATTTATTTCGATGCAAACTTCTGTATAGAGTTTGGATCACTGAGAACGATTCACTGGGTTCGCACATTGTGGTAAGATATGATCTGTTTTAATCGACTACTATTTCCTGGATTGACACATCACAGAAAGCCATAAGCTATGGATGGCAGAGAGTATGACTTATTGGCTTGATTCATGCCACACATTAAGCCATAACCAAGCAAAACACATTAGAACTTAGCACAACGTATGAAGCAATCAATTAATGGTGTCTCTTTCTAAATTTTTAAAGAAAAGACTGGATAGCCATTTATCCCAAGTGGTATGAGGATTTCTGCACTTAGATAGGAAGATCTCCAAGGTCCCTTCCTATTCTATGATCCCCGGACCATGTTTGATCTCTTAAGGATCCACAGATTGTGAAATTGAAATCTGCCTCTAACTCAGGCACAGTTCATTATTGGATCACGTTTTGAAATGAGTGAACGAAATCTTGTTCCAATACCAGAGACTAGGTGTAACTCAGGGTTGAGATGTGAGGTGACGTGATCTTCTGACTTGTCCTTTGAGCTCTTGAGCTTTGCAGATCAGGGTTTTCTGGAGATCAAGATGATAAATCCACCTTCCTTTCCTGGCCACCCTCCAGATGCGTAGACATCAACTTGCAGAATGCAAGAACCAATTTAGTCACGAATGAGAATTCTGAACATTGAAATTCACAGTCCCGGATAGTGCTCAAGTTGGAAAGAATTCATTAAATCTTGGTATGTGTCTTAACAGGATTTGCGACTGCCACCAGCTTGTTCACACATTTGTAGCCTAATTTGTTGCATTCATGGGAAGGCTTGCATTCAGCTAAGCAAGCTGGGGATTTTGCTAGTGGCTTCCTTCTTCCCCTCATCAATTTTTCTGTAGCAATCAAACTGCATGTGGATTAAAATTCTCTTTCTCTTTTCCTTCATTTTTCGTCCAACACTCCCATCGATAAGCAAGCAATACTACTGCATGTAGTTCATTTTCAAATAGAATTATTTCACTAACGCAGCCCACTGTGACTTCTATCTCCCTCTTTCAGAAGAGAAAGAAACACCTACTTTACCAATGTTGTGTGCATTGTGGGAGAAAAGGCATAAGCTGGGCAACAAATGGATTTTAAGGTTGCTTAATGGTATTAGAACAGTATACTAGCAGTCCAAGTAATTTTTCATAATAAGGCTTCTACTATTTATTTGGATGTGGTTACAGGTCTCAGTGTGAGAGTCAATCCTATGCTAATTCTTTGTTGTTGAACCTTTATTGGATTGTTACATATCTTCGGATCTTTGCTGATGTGCTGTTTTGATTTTCCCAGTCCAGATTTAAGGTTTGTTTTACTTGGCTCATTGCAACTGTGAGAAAATCAATAATAGCGTATTTCCATTAAGTGGCAAGCAGCTTTTATAGTATTCCAGAAGTTTAAAAACAGCCAAGCGGAATAGAGTTTCCTGCACATTTCTGCCGTAACAGAAAAACTCTCCAAAATAATCCATCTGTGGATTCTTAGCTCTTGAAGATCCTGTTTTCATAGAGGATGGACAATGGCCTTTAAGCCACCACTGAAAGGGTGTAGTGGGGTGTTGATGTTAAGGAACAGGTAATAAGTGTTTGTTTCCATGGAGGAGATAGAAAAGCCACATTTATTGGGCTTGTTTCCTGAAGAAGAAAGGCAAATCTTTATAAATAGACTCTTTTTTTTTAAAAAAAAAGTGCTGAGTTGAGCTATATAAACTCTCTACTACAAAATTTGTTGATGAGCACTAATCTAGGGAAGTTTCAGTTTGTGGAGGACCATCTTGGATTTTTTCTTCTCGAGTTCTCAACTTGGTGAAGTTTTTTCTGGGCACTGTTCATGTCCCAATGAATAAAATCAGTCAATGAACAGATGTTCTATTAGGCTTAAGGTTAGAGAATGTTGAATTAGTGGGGAGGGGAGGGACTATTCACGGTCTTGATAGTTGGATCCTATTTCTAGTAGTTAGAAGCTGTTTGGCTCTTAACAGTTGATGTGGGGACGTGAAGAAGGGTGCATTCATATTCACTCAATTTCCCCCCCCCAAAAGGATGGTGATTTTTGTGTTGTCTGAATCCTGCAGTCCAGCAGCGATGCCCTTGTATAGACTAAATCTACAAAATAATCAGTAGTCGAAGGCAAAGTTTGGCTCCCTGCAAACTTGTATGTGCTTGGGATTCCATTGCCAGGTGGGGTACATACATAAGTAGAATATAGAATAAGATAGCTCATAGGGTTGGAAAAAGGCCCCAGAGATCTTCTAGTCCAACCCCATACACAAGACAAGAGACTTTATACCATCCCAGACAAATGGATGTCCAATATGTTCTAAAAGACTTCCAGTGATGGAGCAACTCTTCCATTAGTCAATTGTTAACTAACTTCCACTAGTTAATTGTTCTCACTGTCAGGAAATTTCTCGGTTGGCTTTCTCTTTAACAAGCTTCTTGTCCTGCCCTCAGGTGCTTTGGAGAATAAATCAATCCTGTTTCCTCTGTGATAGCCCTCCAGTAAATGGAAGACAGATATCATGTCACCCCTAGTCCTTCTCTTGGTTAAGCTCGACATAACTTGTTCTCTTAACTGTTCATTATATGGTTTAGCCTCCAGAACTCTAATCATGTTTGTTGCTCTTCTCTGCACTCTTCCTAGAGTCTCAGCCTCTCTCTTTTTTTTTAAATTGAGTCACTGAAAACTGGATTTGGTATAAATAAATAAACACATGCTTTGTTTGCCTGAAGAAATGGTGCCCAGGGCTAAACAAACTGATATGATTGTGAAGCTCCAGTTGGTAATGTTCACAGAGCAGCCAAGCATTTGTTTCCTCCATACTCTACATGGCAGGCAAACCCTGAGTCATCATGACTCGTGTAAAATCATATTGGATAATATTAGCTTCGCTTTCTGTCCAAGCTGAGAGATTAATACAGCCACACATCACTGAACAATAATGATCCATAATATTTTTTATGCCTGGAAAAGTACTTCTCCCCCACACTGTAATATTCTACTGACTTATCTTTACCAGAAATGTTCCTACTCTCTAATAACCCAATAATTTAGATCTGAATTCCAGAAAACCGAGATGCAAATATTCTGGAAAGCATTCTGTTGCATGATCTTTGGACAAACAAAGGCTTGGAAATTTGACAACAATCTAAAGAAAATCAGAATCTGAAAACCAGAACGCCAGCTAGGAACAAGAAGTAAGGGGGGGGGGAAAGTCACGTTACCGTGCAAGAAGATCTTATTACTCAAGTTAATTTTCATATACTTTAAGGCTTGCTGAAGAAAATTTAGTCTCCAGAGAATGTACAAAATATATATCGAGATTTTACATTTCTTATAATTAGGAGCTATGTATGTTGCCCAGCGATTATATAAACTGCAATGAAATTACATACATCTGCGTTATGGGATGATGGATAATTGTGTCCATATTTCCAAGAAGTATGATGGAAAATCCCAGTAGAAGTTGCTATGGTCATTAAGAAATCAATTCATAGCTTCCCTAATAAAGACATCCTTTGATGGCGCTCTCTGGTCTGGGAAGGAGAAAGCCTTTGAAGATGGCCAACAGTTTTGGGCATTTGGGCAGCCAATTGAGCAGGTGCCCAAATCACTTGCTCACCATTTTCCAGTCTAAAATAAGATGCATAGAGTCTTTGTAAACTTTATCACTAAATAAGTGCAACAAATACAATAAGAATTGGCCTTCACCTCTTGAAACAAATTTCAAAGGCAAGTTCTCTTTCATTGGTCCGAATAGAACTGGCAGAAAAAAAAGTAAAATGATTTTTAATTTATGGCAATAATCCTTCGGGGCTGTAGTTTACAGATGTCAAAAGGATCTGGTAGATCTCCCACACCAGATTCACTCTGGGAACAGGGGTTATAATATCTTCAAACACTTTGGACAGAAGATCTACAACCGTGCTTCTGTATGGCTGGAACTATGGCACCAGCAGTTAATCAATCTTGCTGGTTTATTATACACTGAAGTGCTGTAATATTCCATAAAACCTTTTCCTTGCTTTGCCTCTGTGATTTACTGTGAAGCATTGCAAGATGTATAGATGACCAGCTGGAAGGAGGGGAATTATCAATTTTAAAAGGATGCAACCTGAATTTAAAAATTGGTGATCTATGCACGTTTATTCAGTATATAATTCACTTTGAATTGATGACTGATTTTGTTACATCAGGTCAGCATCAATCTATCATTCTTTGTAGTTGGGTCCCTTAGGCTTGGTACCAAGGTTATAGAAGGGATGTGCAAAAATGCAAAAAGCTTGATCACTATCTTGGTATTGATTTCTTGAAGCTCAGAAGTATGTACAGTAAACTTGGGCTACATCTGTTCCAAGAAACTAATCTATCAGTAAAGAAAGAATGTTTATGTCAAAATATCTATGGAGATTCTCAATCATCCAGGTCACGGTTGTCCCAAAGATGCTTTTCCAAAGGCAACTGGACTTTCTTGGTTTTTTTTCCCCATGAAAAACATTTCACTTCTCATCCAAGAAGCTTTTTCAGTTCTTCAGAAGCATACTTTGATTCCGACAATGGATGAATGGCTGCAAAAGTTGATGGAGTAAGCAAAGATGGCTAAACTGACTGGTTTGATTAAATAAAAGAACGCTATTAATTTTGTTACTACTTGGAAACCGTTTTTGGACTTTTTCCTTGAGGTGGGAAAAAATGAAACTTTGATTTTGGGTCTTGCTGATAAGTTTGTTGTTATAGAAATGGCTGGTATTATTATTATTATTATTATTATTATTATTATTATTATTATTATTATTATATTTAAAAAGTAAAAAGTTGAGGTTTTATGTTATTACCTTATTCTACTGCTCCAAAAGGAGTCAAAAGTCCATGCTTTTCTTTTTCCCCTTCCCCCTACACTTTTTTCTTTCACACTTTCCCCCCCCTATTTTTTTTTTCCTCCCAGGGATCAAATTTAATTATTTTAACTGTTTTTAACTCTTGTATTGTTTTGATGTTTTTAAATACTTTGTAAACCGCCCTGAGTCCTACGGGAAAAGGGCGGTATATAAATTCAATAAACTTAAACAACTTTTCCCATTAGCTTCATTATTCTTTGTATTTCTGCATTTTATATTTTGCTAAACTAACAAAAATATTTAATACAGTTCTGAAGAAGCTTTTGAGACGAGAAGTGAAATGTTTTCAAGGAAAAAAAAAACACCAAGAAAGTCCAGTTGCCTTTTGAAAAGCAGCTTTGGGACAATGTTTCTGTCAGTTCTTATGATTTCATGCCCAATGTCCTTGCGTTGATGCTCCTCAGTTAACCCTGTGCTAATACAGTTGCTTGTCACCAAGGAGTGCTCTAAATCACCATGCAATCATTTAATTATCTTCATATCCTGCTTTCCCTTCAAAACAGAGTGGGTTATTGCATATTGACACGACAGAACATATAAGGTTTCTGCACGGCAGATGAAAGCGCCCTTGGCTACAACATTCCTCTGGATTTTAAGGGTGCAAACACAATAGAATAAGGTGTTAGAATATTTTAATAAGATAATCTCTTTGGCTGAATTAATGGAGTTTATTTTTAGGTCTTTCTAACTCGCCTGGGACGTTTAATTGGCACAGCGTCCCTTCCTAGTATATTTTTCCCAAATTCAGAGGTTGGGCTGGAGGCTATTAAATTATCATGGCTGGCAGACCAGATGCATGAAATAGAAAAGGCTTTTCAGATTGTAAACTGTTTTCTTCCAGCCTGAATATTTCTTGCCTTGGAAATGTGAGGCACGTAATAATGAGTCACATTGCTGGTAGAGGATGAGGATGAGAAAGAGAAGTTTGTTTAAAGGCATTAATGAGAAAAATAAGATTGGATCCAGTACTTGGAGGCTGCCGAATGGATGAGTCTGCTAGATGAAGGTTTGGAATAGCCATTTAGCCACTATCTGTCCGGGATACGACACCTCCTCTTCACGACCTGTTTTCCTTGTTACCTTCTGGGAGGAGGGGGCTCCGTGGCATCCGAAGCAGAACATCCAGATTCAGCCACAGTTTTGTTCCATACACTATCAACCTTGTGAACTCTAAAGTTTCCTCCTTCCATTATGTATTCAAGATGGACAGTGAATATTGTATGTATCTTACTTAAATATAAGGGTGTAGGTCTATACATATGTTGCATATAGTATGTTTCAAATATGTGTTATGTATGTGTACACTTTGAGAGGAAGCAACTAAATTTCATTTTTAACGTGTGCCGTTGTGCCCACAGGAAAAAATGACAATAAGGGTTATCTAATCTGGAACCAAGGGGACGCGGTGGCTCAGTGGGTTAGGACGCTGAGCTTGTCGATCAGAAGGTCGGCAGTTTGACGGGTCGAATTCCGAGTGCCATGTAGCAGAGTGAGAGCCTCTTACTTGTCCCAGCTTCTGCCAACCTAGCAGTTCGAAAGCACGTAAAAATGCAAGTAGAAAAATAGGGACCACTCCGGTGGGAAGGTAACAGCGTTCCGTGCGCCTTTGGCGTCTAGTCATGCCGGCCACATGACCACGGAGAGGTCCTCGGACAAGCGCTGGCTCTTCGGCTTTGAAACGGAGATGAGCACCGGCCCCTAGAGTTGGAAACGACTAGCACACATGTGCGGGGGAACCTTTACCTTTACCTTTAATCTGGAACCAGAAAGCACCTACAAGGTTGCCCTTGATTATCACAATTTGTTTAGTGACTGTTCAAAGTTACAAAAAGCAACTTATGACCATTTTTCACACTTACAACCGTTACAACATCAAAATTCAGATGCTTGGCAACTGACTTATGTTTATGAGGACTCTGGTGTCTCAGGGGTCACGGGATCAACTTTTCTGAATTTCCGATATGCAAAGTTTATAGGGAAGCCAGATTCACCTAACAAGCCATGTTATTAACAACTGCAGTGGCAAGAAAAATGGTAAAATAGGGCAGAACTCACTGTTTTGCTTAGCGACAGAAATTTGGCGCTCACTTGTGTTTGCAACTTGAAGGCTGCTTGTATTTGCCACATCTCCCAACAAATATCCCGAACATGTAAAGTGATTTACAAATAGTTGTCACCTTTATGGCTTGGGACTGAATTACCTGAGGGACTGCCTCCCTCTGTCCATCCAGTTTGATCTAGCCCAAGGGGCTTCAAACTTGGTCCTTTTATGACTTGTGGACTTCAACTCCCAGAATTCCTCAGGCAGGCAGGCTGGCTGAGGAATTCTGGGAGTTGAAGTCCACAAGTCATAAAAGGGCCAAGTTTGAAGAGCCTTGCTCTAGCAGATGGGGTGTGCTGCAGATCTCGTCAGCCAAACCCTATGGAATACCCTCCCCTCAAAGTTTAGAGTAGCCCAACTCTGTTGGCTTTTTGTAAAGCTTTAAAAACCTTGCTGGGTTCTCAAGAATGCACTACAGGCCCCATTTCCTGTTTTTATTGTTAACTGGCCAATATCACGGCTGCTGTGTATACTTATTTTAAATGTTTTTTTTTGTCTTTTTATTTGATTTCAAAGGTTTTTTTTATTGGGTTAATTGTAGTATATTTTTGGAACTATGAGCCTGCAAGAGTCATTTAGATGGGCAGCTATATAAATTGATTGATTGAATGAATGAATGAATGAATGAATGAATGAATGAATGAATGAATGAATGGTTAGACTGCAATTGCTGAGATACAGAGAAACAAGTACAGACGTTTCGGTGTCCTACTTTGGCATCTCAGGGCTGTGAGATTTCTCACCCAGGATCAGGCCATGAAGAGGTCACACTGCGCCTTTGTGCCATCTTGGTTTGCTGCTGCTGCCATCGTGAGGCTCAACTGATACATGGCATTTCTGAAAGGCAAACCTTGCACTGTGCTTCAGGGAGAGGCAATAAGAACATTGTGGTGGCAAGGTTAAGAAAAAACTGAAGTATGGAGGTTAATCAACATTCTGCAAGAGACAGCGGAGGGCTCTGGAACAAAAGCAACATCTAAAAGATTAGATTAAATGAATCCAAGATGCCAGTCACACACAGCAGAAAGGCAATTCTGATGGAAGCTAATGAAGCAGCATGTAACTTTAATTTGGGGACGAAAACACATGCTGCTGTGAGCATGGTTTAATAGCAACGTGGAATGCATCCTGAGTCAGTTTTATATTATAATTGCAAGCTGTCCTGAAGGCTTCAGTTAATAAAGGGGTATACATTCTGCTAAACAGATACAATTTTGATTGAATAGTAGGAAAATCAACCCTAAACATTTCACATCGTATCTGATTATTGTTAATGAACATTCTTCTCTTCCTTTAGGCACAAATGTTCTTCCTTTAGGCACCAAATCATTGAGCAATTCTTGGGACCCAAGAACTTTTTAAAGGGTTGCCTTGAACTATTACAGCTATATAGTCCCCTGGCTGAGGAGCTAATAACTATTTGAATTTTCCCAAAATGCTTTAAAATACCTAATGGAGAATCTCTATAGGCAACTGAAAACAGAACCACAGAAGCCCTTAATTGAATCTTTTTTTGAGGCGGCTTGCAGAAATGGTCCCTCCCTCTTCCCAGAATGAATGGGGGGGAGAAATTAATAATAATAATAATAATAATAATAATAATAATAATAATAATAATAATAATGATGATGATGATGATGATGATGATAAGTTGGAAGGGACCTTGGAGGTCATCTAGTCCAACCCCCTGCTCAGGCAGGAAACCCTACACCATTTCAGACAAAATAAAAAGAAATATGTTGACATTTCAAGGGATATAGAACTTGGGAAAGGCAGAAAGGTTAATTTTTTTTATTAAACCAATTTATGTAGCCACCCAACTCGCACATGGGTGATTCCTGGCGTCACCTTACAAAATTAAAAAAATAAAAATCCACCTCATCATAAAACTGATTAAAAATCCCACCCACCCACCCACTTTTGGCATTTCTTTAAAGGAGATAAGGAATTTATAGGGGAAAAAAAGTTTCCAAAAGTGCTACTGACTTTGAGGAAAGGATGAAATGGCACGTGTATTGAGGGGAAAATACAGACTATGGTATTAATTAAGATGGAAGCAGTATTTCTGCCTTGGTCTACATTCCTCCTGTAACTAATTGCAGAAGTCTCGGTGGATAATACAACCTGTCATGTGTTGCTGTGGTTATCAAGATATGAAGATTTTTTTAAAAAAGAAAAACTATCCCAAGTATTAATTTGTGCAGGATACACTTATTTATTTATAAAATTTATAGGCTGCCCACCTTACCTAGTGTTAACTTGAGGGAGAAAGTAGAGAGTAAAACCAACTGATCCAGCCCATCCTAAAGCAGCAATAAAGCGTGTAATAAGTTTATAAAGTGGACTTAATGAACATAATGTGGGGACACCTTAAGAACATAAGGACCCTGTAGGTCAATTATTGGTGAACTTGATGCATTTGATATCGGGGTCCCACCTAGTAGCTGTGCGTGCTTGCATGTAGGTATATATCTCTCCAATAAATTATATGTGCATATAAATGCATATGTGCTGCATATGCAATTCACACTGTGTTGTGATTCAGGGTCAGCCTGTGGGTTCGGCAGTTGGGTCGGACGATTCAGAGGAGGAGGAGGGGGGTGTTGGAGAGCTTGCTGAGAATAATATTGAGGCTCCACAGAGGCCTCAGCCAGGCCCCTCCCACCTGGTCACGACGCAGACCCAGCTGTGTGAGCCTGACAGCGTGGATGAAGATGACCCACAGCTGGCCCTGTTCAAGGACGCCCGACGCAGGAGGCAGTCAATCAGGAGTAAACAGAGGAAGGCAATGGGGCACCTCGGAAGGAGGCAGAGAGAAGCCACGCCCTGAACTGTATAAAAGGGGAATGCGTGGGAGGGCTGGTTTGCTGAAGGCAACCACTTGAATAGCTCCTGTTTCATGGTTTGTGTCTTGTTCTGTTTGCTTTTGTGTCCATAAATTTGGCAGGCTTAGTTCCAGCCTCTTGCCTTCTTGTAAAAGGGGTTGTCCCTGCCTTTTCTGCAGGGCAGGTAGCAGGCTGGTACAGAACACACTGCATTCCAGAGAAGGGTAACAGAGAAGCGACATGCAGGAGCGGTAGTTCAGAATTCATAGTCAGTAGGATCTCAAATCTTTTGCACTTTCCTGCAGTACCAGTTTCTCTGTGCTTCTTTGGACTTCTTGGATTTCCTGTAGCCCATCTGTAGATGGCAGACACTTGTTTACATTCTCTGCATTGTTCTTCTCTTGTACAGAAGAATCCTCCAAATTAGGCCGGCCAACTTTGAATCACTAAATGACCCCAGAGAATTGGAAAAGCTCCAAGTTGTTAGTCCCTTTCCATTGTCAGTTCTCAGCTACAGTATATGCAGCATAGATGGTCATGCTTCCCCACCACCCCCCCGTTATGAATCATAAAAATAATCTGGAAATCAACGCTGTACTCCCTGAATCTAAAGATATGTTTCTTTAGTAGGAAACAGAAACATATTTTTAGAAGAAGAAGAAGAATATATAAAATAATCATCTGCAATCATGTCTTTGGCCAGCCTGCCAACCCCTAACTTTTAAAAATGTATTTTTAGCAGTGTTTAAAAATAAAACCCAAGAAAGAATGTGGTAGTGATTAGCTTGAATCTTACTGGTGTATCCATGCTTATGACATGCTTTCAGTTGAACTAATGTACATATTATTGTGAGGGTGTGACAATGTCCTATCATATAATGAGCCTTGGTGGAGCAGTGGGCTAATGCCTCCTTAAGTAACACTAGCTGCCTGCAATTAGTGCAGGTTCGAGTCCCACCAGGCTCAAGGTTGACTCAGCCTTCCATCCTTCCAAGGTAGGTAAAATGTGGACCCAGATTGTTGGGGGCAATTAAGCTGACTTTGTAATAATGCCGCTGGGGTGTGTGTGAAAGCCCTAATAAGCAGGCATATACATAGAATGAAGGCTATTGCTAAGCACATTGATTTGTGCTTAGATTGTAAGCCGCCCTGAGTCTTCGGGGAAGGGTGGGATATAAATGAAATTAAAATAAAAAATAAAATAAAATAAATGTGCTCAAATTGACCATTTTCCCCATGGCCAAGAGCTCTAGAACTTGATCGTGAATGCCAAACTTGAGCAGCAGCAAATTTCAATGGCTCACAATTGTCCAGTATCCAACCTTTCTCCTACTTTGCTTTCCTATCTTCACCCTCCTCTTTCTGAAACCAGAGTGGTGGTCAAATAATCTAATTAGGAGTTTATAAAACTAGAATAGACTTCCACAAACCCACCCATCCTCCAGATGCATAGGAAACCTGAACTGGATTTAATTTTTAATTCCTGAAGTGGAATTTTCCTCCAATGGGATTTTCCCATGTATTTTACCAGGAAACATAGATAGGGCAGGCTAGAAAAGTCAGTGTCCTCCTAACCATACACAAGCACCCTAAATTTGTTGGCAATGTCCATTTTCCTCTCTGAGTTCATGGTGACCTAACCCTAACCCTAAGCTAGAAAAGTCAGTGCCCTCCTAATCATACAAAAGTAGGTTTTGGGTTGCAGTTTGGGCACTCAGTCTTTAAAAGATTTGCCATCACTGCCTTAACTCATTTTTTGTTAGTAGTAAAAGAAAAAAAAGAATGGAGAATGATCAAAGCAAAAATGCTGGAAAATGTTTTGGGCACAAGGCTATCAAATTGAATCCCAGATTCTTAGGTTTGATTGCAAGTGTGGTTTTCACTCTTTGTGTGTCTATCACATTGCTTGAGTTTCTGGAAATAGTGAATGCATCCTGTATGCCTAGCTAAGGCCCCCCTCTCAAGGCAGGGTTATGAGCACCAAGACACTGGTTTAATCAATAGAACAAACCTCTTCTTCATCCTTAGCTTAGCACAGAATTATCTGAGTAAATAAATGCAGCACAGAAAAATCTTCAACAATGTCTGATGGAGAAGCAACCGTAGTTTATGAGAACGTAAAAGAGATTGTCCCCATTTAATCTATGAGATATTTCTTGTACAGAGACAGCTTCGTCCCAGGATTCAGCAGTAATAAAGATTTGCCTTTTTAACTCTCTGAAAAGCCTGGGAAGGGGCAAAAATGTTTAGGAGAGATTGACCCTTCACCTTGCATTTTATTTTCAATGTACTTTTGTGTATGTAAGTGTAAGTGTGTGTGTGTGTGTGTGTGTGTGTGTGTGTGTATAAATTTTTTGGATTGCTAACAAAGTTTGGGGCCTAGCAAGGTATTCTAAATACTTAACAAACACTTAAAACACACACACACACACACACACACACACACACACATATGTCTTGGCGTATTCAGGTCTTTTCCCATGTAAGATTGAGGGTGTCTTGGCGATGTTTTGACGAGGTCCCACTCGTCATCTTCAGGCTGGTGTCTTTGGTTTCGTGCATGTAGGTATATAAGGTAAAGGTAAAGGTTCCCCCGCACATGCGTGCTAGTTGTTTCCAACTCTAGGGGAAATAAAGATTTGCCCTATGTTTGGGGCCTAGCAAGGTAATCTAAATAGTTAACATTTGACTCATATCTCCCCTTGCAGAAAGCTAACAGAGAGCGAGAGAGATCCTGTGGCTGAAGAGGTAAAAATACTGCCTAATATGCAATCAGCCCAGGTTCGAATCTCAGAAGGGTATGACTGACTGATGAAGACTAAAGAGTCAGAAATGCATCTTAGTCTCCCTTAATTCTTTGTTAGTAATTTACACACACACACACACACACACACACACACACACACACACACACACATCAAACAGTTGAAGATGTCGCATGAATATTCTGGGCCTGTTGATAAATTTGTCTGCTTTATGAACGTGCTCGATTTCCGCCCCCCCCCCCCTAAATCCGCAAAGACTTGTTCTCTGTTATCTTAGAGGACAGAAGGTAGAATAAAAGTCTTAAGAAAATCAGGTTCCGGTAACTTCCTAAAAGTAAGATTAATTTGATAATGAAAGTAGGTATTCAGATGGGTTGTGAGGTCTCTTTATATAGGGTACGTTCAGGCAGAGGCTGGCAAGCGCCTGTCGGTGATGCTTGAAGCCTATAGCATCTCCTAGCTACATCCAATTACAGTATTGCCCAGTAGTGCTAAAGACAGATTTTTAATATCACTTCAGCGGCTGAAAGATGCAATGAAGATGCCATAAATCCACAGTAGGGAAATGATCTAGATTCCTTCCAATTTGCATATGCTATGGAAACTAGATACTGCTGCCACTAACCATAGCAATGATTTCCAACATAAACAGAGTAGCTAGGATTTGGGCACAGAGGAGAATATTTGGAAGTGACTGAATCAACAGCTCACATTGCACAGATTGAAACAGATTGATCAGTACAGTACAGATCAACTTACAACCATCATTTAGTGAGCGTTCAAAGTTACAATGGCACCGAAAAAAGACGCTTGGCAACTGACCCATATTTATGGCTATTGCAGTGTCATAAGGTCAATGGGGAAGCCAGATTCCCTTAACAACCGGGTTACTAACTTAACAATGGCAGCGATTCACTTAACTGTGGCAAGAAAGTTTGTAAAACGGGAGAAAGCTCACTGAACAACTGAAATTTTTAGCTCAATTGCGGTCGTAAGACGAGGAATACCTGTATTCCAAAAGGAATGCAATTTAATCACATAAGCTGATATTGCGACTGTAGCTGATAAAGGGGCTCAATAAAAATGTCGCAACGGATGATATCCTGCCCCAGAGATAGGCAGGTTTTAATATCCTGGAATGAACCCAGTCAGCTGTGTGTTGTGTAAGGGTTGCCATTGACACTCTCTGTGTTAATTTAATAGAAGTCCCATGCAAATTCTCTCTCTCCCTCCCTGCCTCCTCCCCGCTGGAGTTGGCTATCTGAATGCTAAATCCAGTTTGCTAAGCGCACACAGATTCCTTTGTCCAATGGGTCCATCTGCACCAATGGCTGTAGTGAGCAACGTGCTCGAACACTGCTTGCCGTCCAAGCACATTGCAGAGCACATAAGCTCTTTATTCCTTATGACCCCATGGAATGGTGTCTGGTAAAAATAGCTTTTTGGGAAATGTGGCGATTAACATTTATTTGATTGGTCTGTTGGTTGGTTCGTGGAATGCCCCAAAGCAGCAAGCCATAAAAATAAATAAAATAGATGGTGCACGAAGAATGGGGAGAAGGAAGGACAGGAAATAATAGCGGAGGAAATGATTTCAGTAGCAAATGGGAGAGGCAGACAGTGGTCTGGCTTTCTGGAGCTGAAATAAAGATCCCAACTTGAGTCTGCCTTCCCAAGGCTGGGTGTGTCCATTTTCACAGCCAGCAGGGCTGCAACTGAAAATTCTGAATTGGCTTCCATGGATCTGGAGGTCTCCCAAGATTGGAGAGGCTGCTCTGAAAACCAGTCATGAGATGATGGCTAAAACTGACTTAAGCCTAGCTTTATCAGGGCCTGGGTTGAAAAAGTCTAAAGACCTTTTCTACCATGTCTGAGATGGAAATTGGTTTGGTAATCCAGTAATTTCATTTACTAAATTCATTAACTAATTGTAAAACAGGCCAAAGCTGGCCTTTTCTGTTACTATTAAATTAACAGAATTAACAGAGCCTTGGTGGCGCAGTGGGCTAATGCCTCCTTAAGTAACACCAGCTGCCTGCAATTAGTGCAGGTTCGCATCCCACCAGGCTCAAGGTTGACTCAGCCTTCCATCCTTCCGAGGTAGGTAAAATGAGGACCCAGATTGTTGGGGGCAATTAAGCTGACTTTGTAATAATGCCGCTTGGGGGGGCCGGGGCGAAAGCCCTAATAAGCAGGCATATACATAGAATGAAGGCTATTGCTAAGCTTGTAAGCCGCCCTGAGTCTTCGGAGAAGGGCGGGATATAAATGGAATTAAAATTAAAAATAAATAAATAAATGAAATTGTCCGACCCATCTTCTAATGAAGCAGTCTCTGCTGCCATCTAGTGAGCAACATATATGGAAGAGAAGAAAGAACTTCTAATGACATACTGTAATGTGTTGGGATTTGTTAACCATCAAAAATAAAAACACACATAAATCTTCCTTCCACCTGCCTGTGCTCTGCTTTAAATGGTGGAAATGCTTATTTTTATCTAGACCATGATTGTAAAAAAGACCACGATGTAAAAAAAATGTTGAGACTCTAGAAAGAGTACAGAGAAGAGCAACAAAGATGATCAGGGGACTGGAGGCTAAAACATATAAGGAACGGCTGCTGGAATTGGGTATGTCTAATGAAGAGAAGGACGAAGGGGGACATAATAGCAGTGTTCCAATATCTCAGGGGGTTGCCACAAAGAGGAGGGACTCAAGCTATTCTCCAAAGCAGCCAAAGGCAGGACAAGAAGCAATGAATGGAAACTAATCAAAGAGGGAAGCAATCTAAAATTAAGGAGAAACTTCCTGACAGTTAGAACAATTAATCAGTGGAACAACCTGCCTCCAGAAGCTGCAAATGCTCCAGCACTGGAAGTTTTTAAGAAGAGACTGGACAGCCATTTATCCGAAATGGTATAGGGTTTCCTGCCTGAGCAGGGGGTTGGACTATTTTTATTTATTTATTTTTTTTATTTTAATTCCATTTATATCCCGCCCTTCTCCGAAGACTCAGGGCGGCTTACAAGCTTAGCAGTAGCCTTCATTCTATGTATATGCCTGCTTATTAGGGCTTTCACACACACCCCAGCGGCATTATTACAAAGTCAGCTTAATTGCCCCCAACAATCTGGGTCCTCATTTTACCTACCTCGGAAGGATGGAATGCTGAGTCAACCTTGAGCCTGGTGGGATGCGAACCTGCACTAATTGCAGGCAGCTGGTGTTACTTAAGGAGGCATTAGCCCACTGCTCCACCAAGGCTCTTTAGATGACCTCCAAGGTCCCTTCCAACTTCTTCTTCTTCTTCTTCTTCTTCTTCTTCTTCTTCTTCTTCTTCTTCTTCTTCTTCTTCTTCTTCTTCTTCTTCTTCTTCTTCTTCTTCTTCTTCTTCTTCTTCTTCTTCTTCTTCTTCTTCTTCTTCTTCTTCTTCTTCTTCTTCTTCTTCTTCTTCTTCTTCTTCTTTTCTTATTATTATTATTATTATTATTATTATTATTATTATTATTATTATTATTTTGACCTGACTTGTAAAGGACTAAAATATGAGAACCAGCGAGAAAGAGGAATTAATATTTCCATATTCTAACCAAAAAATATGGTTAGAATATAGGAAATTAGTAGATATTTATCCTAAGAGTTGGTAGACCAGCAACAGACTTTGCTGAGATACATTATGGGAAAAACTAAAATAAAAATATTATGTCAGGCATCCGGAGCTCTTGGATGCTTCACTTCACTTCCATAGCACTGTCAAGCTCATATTCTGTCATTTCTAGAAGATAACCATGATTCGTGAGGGCGTTTCTTCACTGGATCCTCCAAGGAATGTTAGCCAGAACATCTCTGTGCTGCCTAATTAATCATGATTGTTGGTGGATTGGGATTACAGTCCAATATTTATAGATGTCACCAGGCTGGAGGCTTCTTTGAGATGCTTACTTCTTTTAGAAACACAGTTTGAAAGCAAAGACAATGTTATTTTTATAATGTGGCTGCTGCATCCACATTTATAATTTCACACCTCAGTAACAATATTCAAAACAATGGAGAGTACATAAGACAGCGAGACATGGCTGTTTCCCAGCTCTCCTGGGTAGCAAGGGTAAAGATAAGTTAAAAAGCCATGGTGGCAGAGTGGTTAGAATGCAGTATTGCAGGCTAACTCTGCCCACAGCCAGAAGTTTGATCCTGACCGGCTCAAGATTGATTCAGTCTTCCATCCTTCCGAGGTCAGTAAAACGAGGACCCAGATTGTTGGGGGCAAGATGCTGACTCTGTAAACCGCTTAAGAGAGGGCTGTAACGCAGTATGAAGCAGTAGATAAGTGCTATTGCTATTGCGATCATAAATTATGCTGCTGTGGTGAAGTAATCTCAGTTTCAGCCTGTTTGGAACACTTACATCATATTCTTGAGATTGATTTGATACGTACTGTCACGTCTGCTGTGTTAGAGCTGCTCTCTTACCTGCGGGACTAATGCTGTTAATCTAATTGATACAGAGGTTCCACATGAGATCATGCTCCAGACTGCAAAAAAGAAAAAAGAAAAAAATTAGAGTTGCATCAGAGTCATTGTTTTTCCTCTTTATTCTGCTTTTCAAAGCTGTTCTCTACCTCTGTTGCTAAACCTGTCCCTTTCTGTTTTAGCAGTGAGTTGACAGCTGCTGTGGTTGTTCAGCTCCTGAGTTCCCACGCCTGGCTAATTATCTAATTTAGGGCTGCTTGAAAATAGCAGTGGGGGTTTTGACACTGACACCTATGATGCCAAGTGGAGTGACACTGATTAAAAACCTGGCTCTGTTTGCATTCTTGGGGCTTATGCTGCTTCTCATTGGTGTCAATGTCTTCAGCTCCATGATTATATCTCTGTTCCATTTCCTGTACAGGATATGAGTGTATGGAGTTGTTTCCATAGTGGAGAAGTAGAAAGTGTATACAAATACTGAGAAAATAATTTAGGATTGGTATTAGAAATGGAAGGCAACAAATGCCCATGACCCCAATGCCAAAATCACCCAATGGGTAAAATGACTGCTGTGCAGAGGGTTTTTTTATGTCCAACTGTGATTAATATTTCACTGGCTGGCAAAACCCTGTTGATTGTCATTCTTATTTAGGTTGTCTTTTATTTTAGAAGGAGAATGAATAATAATTATTCTATTATTCCTTTGGAAGTATTTATTACCCAGAGCTTCCTCCCTACTAAAGGTTTTATACTGGAGTAGTTCTCTGTCATTACTATTTTATGGAGAGGAATGGATGAGGGAGTCTCTGTGGGATGGTGGAAAGCATGACATTACTACAATCTGGGCTGTAGTGATTTATCCCCCACCCCCTTCAAGCGCAAATTTTTAACTTCAGGAGTACAAAAATCTGGATTAGTCTTCCCCAGTGTTTTTTTTTTTTGTAAAAGAAAAAGGTGCCGGAACTCACACATGTCATACAACCTGCCTTGCCTACCCTACAAGGTTCCATCCAAAAAAGGTGCCGGAATTCCGTTCTGAGCGTTCTATGACAAAAAAAAGCCCTGGTATTCCCACACCTGGGTACCCTCAAGCTCTGTGGACTTCAAAATAATTCAGAATTCTCATCAAAGATCATGCTGCTTGGGGAATTGTAGGAGTTGGTTTACATACCTGGAGAGGTTTGATTGGAGAAGGCAGATCTATGTGCTGTAGACTGGCTAAGCAGGCATGGAGAAACTTGTTTTCCCATTGCGGACCAAATGATGTGGGTTAAAATTTTAGGCTGACTTCCTTTCTTCCAAATTCAGTTTGCCAGAAGAGAATGTGATCTGAATAAGATCTCTCTCTCTCTCTCTCTGTGTCTATTCATCCGTCTATCCATATCTATCTATCTATCTATCTATCTATCTATCTATCTATCTATCTATCTATCTATCATCATCATCATCTATCTCAATTCATCCATCTCCCTCCCTCCCTCCCTCCCTCTCACCTATCTTAGCCACCACCCATCTCACTAAGTAATTCTGGATGGTTTACAGATAAATCAGGTTACATCTTGGGTGGGTAAAGTTACAGCATAAGCTACAGTGGAAAGGCAGCTTTCACTGTTAAGAAGAGAATCAACCACATTTACCATCTAAGTTTTCATTTTCCACGTAGGAGATGCAGCTTGTAAACATCTCCTCATCCTGTTTTCCCTTTTTTTAGCATCACGAATGTCAATTAACATGGTGCTTCATCCTGAAATATCTTTTGCATATATTTGTTGCTAAGCCCCATAACATTCTCCTTCTTGCTGAAATATTTCAGGTTTATTGCAGAGCAGAGCTAATCTTCTTGGCTTAATTAACCTGGATCATCATCATCACGTATCTGAGGACATCAACAATCTGAGGACCCAGATTGTTGGGGGCAATTAAGCTGACTTTGTAAAAATGCCGCTTGGGGTGTGTGTGAAAGCCCTAATAAGCAGGCATGTACATAGAATGAAGGCTACTGCTAAGCTTGTAAGCCGCCCTGAGTCTTCGGAGAAGGGCGGGATATAAATGGAATTAAAATAAAATAAAAAATAAAATCATCATCATTGCTCTTAGATTTAGCAGACTTCCCCCCCCCCAAAGTGATTTGGTGACTGAAACAGATTGCTTGTATTTAAGTGGGAGCATTTCACTGCTGTAAGACTTGGTAATATATATTTGCTTTTTTCCTGTTTATAATGGGGGTGGCTTATGGAGTTGCAGAATATACACAGAGGCTACTGTGGGATGAGCAGGAACACATTAAACTATCTTGTACTAAATTCATTGGCCTACCAATTCAACTCTACCATCCAATCATGGCAAAGGTGTCTTAGCATCTCCTTCCTAATCTGTTTCCAATAAAAAGTATCAGAAATTACATACGCATCAGGGTTGAGCCATAGGTAACAGTGAGAGAAAGACTGCGACAAGTCAAAACCAGTGGGTAAATTAGGGTGGGTAAACAGAACGACTGAGGGAACTAGGTTTGTCTAGTCCAGGGGTCTTCAAACCTGGCCCTTTTATGATTTGTGGACTTCAACTCCCAGAATTCCTCAGCCAGTGTGCCTGGCTGAGGAATTCTGGGACTTGAAGTTCACAAGTCATAAAAGGCCTTCTTTTCATTAGACTAGACCAGGGATCTTCAAACTTGACCCTTTTATGACAGTGTGCCTGGCTGAGGAATTCTGGGAGTTGAAGTCCACAAGTCCTAAAAGGACCAAGTTTGTAGATCCCTGGTCTAGTCTAATGAAGAGAAGGCCTAGGGGTGATATGATAGCAGTGTTCCAGTACTTGAGGGACTGTCACAGAGAAGAGGGGATCAACCTATTCTCCAAAGCACCTGAAGGGAGAAGCAATGGGTGGGAGATCATTAGAGATCCAACCTAGCATTAAGGAGAAATTACCTGACAGTGAGAATAATTAATCAGTGGAGCAGCTTACCTTTGGAAGTTGTGGGTGCTCCATCACTGGAGGTTGGTCTACAAGACCTACAATTTCTCTTTCAACTCTATTATTCTATATTCTATGACTAGCTATGGATACTAGAGCATACACTAATGCTCAGGAAATTCTTATGACTCAAACATGGCTCAGTTGGAACAGAAGATCTTTATATTGCAATTTGTTCAGGAAAAGTGAATGGCCAGCCTGGAAATATCTTACTGAAAAGCTGTCAGTTTCCATTTTGCGACTTACCATATAGGCATAAGTAGATAGATCAGCATCTCCTGAGAGATGCCCTTGGACAGTATTGGTGATTTTCAGCATCCGAGCCTGTGCTGTGTGCTTGAGAGCTGCATGAGGATAGTGACAGAATCCCAAAGGGTGATGAAATTGGCAAGACTCACAAGACTGGCAAATATCCATTGTGCCAATAGCACACTCAACTTCCTTTTTCCAAAGTCTCCCATATGGGATACAAGCAAATTCTTATCTTTTATAATTGATAATCTGTGCGGGTTTTTTTGCCAGATGGCACTTAAAATCCCAGCCCTGCTAAGAGCTTGTTCATGTACATGATAACATTTCTCCACATTTAATGGATGGAAACTCAGTGTGCAAATACAGTAGTGTCCATTGAGATGCATTGCACTTGAGCTTTTAAGAAAGTTGTGATCGTTATCTCTATCAATAATGCAACGAGTGCTAAGCAAAGATTTTCCTGAATTCTTTCTCTTCCCCCATCCCCAATGCTCAATTCTATTTCAGTCTGATGAAAGCATCCTGCATCTGGTTGGTAGTGATCGAGGTTAGCTCTAAAATAATTGAGGGTTTAGTTGCCTTAGAAGAATCCATAATTTACACCATTTTAGTTCATTCTAATTGGTTGTTCCATGTGGTGAAGCAGAGATTTGTAACATCTATGGAGATTCTCAGTCATCCAGGTCATGGTTGTTCCAAAAAAATTTTTTAAACGCAACTGGACTTTGTTTTTTTCTTGAAAATGTTTCACTTCTCATCCAAGAAGAGCTGAAGAAGCTTCTTGGATGAGTAGCAAAATGTCTTCAAGAAAAAAACCTGCCTTTTGAAAAAGCACTTTTGGGAGAGATTTATAACAAAACTCAGCAGTTTAAAAATAATATAGAACAAATATAGGCTTGAAAATAAACCTACGTCTGCAGGTAGTGCAGGAATACACAACCTGGACAACATAACATCCCCTCCAAAAGCAGTTATATCTGCTTATGCCTGCAGTTGTAATTTACTCTTGGATCCTAGTGGGTGGCAGGATCTGAGGCTAACTAAAAGAGGAATGTGTGTATAGACACAGGCACACACACACACACAAACGTGTATATATTCATATACTCTGTGTATGTATTTTATATTATGCATATTCTTAATATTTCACCATTGACTCCCTTCATTTTTAGCCCAAACTTCCATGTTGTGACTCTAATTTTGAGTGTCAGCCACAGAGGGAAAAAAATCAAATGGTTTAGCAATATAAGTGGTACATATTACTTTCCCGAGGTTCTGTCTGAAAATCTCAGCTGGACTTTTGGGTCCAAGACTTCTCAAAGAATAATCCAAAGAGCCAGTCCCCTCCTGTTCTGATTTGCAGAGAAGTTATGGGGAGGAGGGGGAATTGTCTCTGGGCATCCTTCTCATTGGGCAATTACAAATAATTGTCGACTTACAATCACAAGTGAGCCCAACTTTTCGGTTGCTAAGTGAGACATTTGTTAAGTGACTTTTGCCTCATTTTACAACTTTCCTTGCCACAGTTGTTTAGTTAACAGTTAAGTAAATCTGCCTTCCCCATCGATTTTGCTTGCCAGTTTACAAAAAGTGATCACATGACCCTGAGACACAGCAACCGCCATGAGTCAGTTGCCAAGCATCTGAATTTTGATCATGTGACCATAGAGATGCTGCAATGGTCATGAAAAATGAGCAGACTTTTTCAGTGACTTTGTAACTTCAAAGGGTCACTTAATGAACTGTTGTAAGTTGAGACCCATCTGTATTTGCTGTATTTTCTCTCCCTGGTTATTTAGCTTAACAACTCATATGGAAAGAGCAATGTCTGTCCAGTTGCCTTTTCAAAAAAAAAGCACTTTTGGAACAACCATTATTTTAAGCATATTGTGTGAATCTGCTTTGTGGCTGTGTATTGCAGAGTGATGTAAAACGGGCTAACTGGATAAAGTCATGGATAAATTAACTATTTAGGCACAACTTAATGTACAATCCCTGAAAATTGGAGGTGGTACATTCCTGGCCCAGAGTCTCCAGCTCCACACCCACCAAAAGAAAAAGCAATTGACATATTATTATTATTATTATTATTATTATTATTATTATTATTATTATTATTATTATTATTTATATACCGCCCTTCTCCCGAAGGACTCAGGGCGGTGAACAGGGCAGTACATATTTAAAAACAAAATACAAAAATTAAAAAAGATTAAACAAAATGCCCACAAATAAGTTAAAACATATACTCTTTTGGTAGTAGGATGACCAAATCCTGCCTTCTATCTAGCTCTACTTTTGGTTTAGTTGGTTGTTGGAATAACCATGATCTCTGTTCCTATACATGAAGATGGCTAGTACTTTTCTGGCTAGTACTTTTCTGCCATGGAATGTCTTCAGTGAACCATGTGTAAGGAAGTAAGCCATAAACCTGGTAGACAAAGAAACCTAGGAGAGATGTCATTGGCTACAGCCATATAAGGGCATGATTACATAATTCTTTCACAACATTGGCTATTCCATATAAGGCAAATTCTGACGCCTCCTGCAGATGATTGGTCATTACTGTATTTGAATCTACCATTTACACCAATGTCTTTTCAGGATAGTTTAGAAGAACACATGTGTAATCATGATTGGTCTATTTGAACAATAATAAAACACGATTGGTTGCTTTTACTATAAATAAACAAGGTCCACTGCTCCTTGTGGTTCAGAGTGCATCCCAGGAGCAGCGGAACCCTCACCCCGAGAGATCTCCGTGTCTTTCTTTCATGGGCGCCAACCCTGGGCAGGAGCAGCCTCTGCCCAACATCACCAGCAGCTAATTTCTCAACCTGGCTGTTCTCAAGCAGCAGGTTCCAAGCTTCTCAACCCGGCTGCACAAGCAGCAGGTTCCTTGCAGTTGGTGGCACACTCCCTACATTCATATACACTCTTTCCATCTTTGTGCAAATTGAACAAACTAATTGATACTGAAGTGTGTAAACTGACTGCTGAAATTTCAAGTGTCTGTTGTCTCCAGAGAATGAAGAGTCTCATTGTTTGCAGCCTCTTCTATATAGGCAATAGTAAATTGTGTGGGAGTTGTAAGAGGAGACAATGGCACTGAGTGATTGGCTGTAGATACCTACATTCCAAACCATTTCTTGAATTGTTGGCAGGTCCATGAATGCCTAGAAAAGCTACTCGTCAGCAGAAGTCAGGAATGTTGCATTCTCTGGACATTTTGATTTGCTGGTGAGAACAAAGCATACATACAGCCTTGCACATGTGTAAGTTTTTGAATATTGTTCATGCATAAGTCAAAAACCTAGGCAAGAAAAGAGCCCAAGTAATATTGGACATGGGGACAGTGGTGAGAACTATTGTGCTTCTTCACAGCTGTATAAATGCATATTCCTTCAGTGCCTGAGTTACCAGAAATGTCATTTGCACCACCCCAAACCGTATTCTGCATCAGTAAGGAGATTAGTTATTGTGATGTCCTCCATATTTTAATGAAGGACAACTTAAAGGCAACAATTTGTGAATTCCTTGGCTGGATTTCCCTCCCACCTAGGATTACCTGCCAGCAAGAAATAAGCCAAGTATTTTTAATAGTTGGATGGTCTTGAACTATTTTAAGTGTGTGCTTGGGAAGAAAGCTGAAACCACCTTTAAAACTGCTCAAGTGACAAGATTATTGGTGTGGATTTGCTTCATGCTGATAAATTGTCCTTCAGGCTATTTTTGAACACAGGTCCAGTACTTTTCTGGAAACCTATTTTCATGTTTAAAGATAATTTGTCTGACACACTGGTAGAGTAGCAGACAGTGTGAGGTAAATAACAAAACAGTGAGCTGTTCCTCCTGTACCTTTATCTTCCTCAATGGCCTATTATCAGCTGGTATACTTCTGAACACAGGAAAAGCCAAAATCATTGGAAGGCAGGTATTCACAATAGCCAATGGCAACGGGACAGATCCAAGTTGTTTGCTATATCTTCACTAACATTATCAAGAAAACATAGCAGTTTATTTGTAACAGCAAGACTTTATTTCACATATTTTTTATATTTTCACGCTTCTGACATAACCATCCTTCAGGGATTTTACAACACAATCCAATCAACAATGTTACAAAAAATGTAAAACAGAAAAACAATAATTACATAGTTATAAAATAGTAAAACACAACAGCACTAAAACAATTGAATTAAATGATGCAGGACAAAGATATAACACATGTCGCTATTCTTAAATGACGTCACAGCAGGAAGAATGGACAATCAGCTGAAGAACTTTTGTTATCTCCTGGACTTTCCATTGGAACACTTCTGTTGGGAGAAGAGAGAAAACATAAGTTTACAATTAAAACCAATGGAGCTTCCATCTATGATGTGCTGTGGAGAAGATGACATCTCCCATAATCCCTAGGCAAGTTTGTTTTTTATTCTACAAATACAGCAAGCTCCAGAAACTAGTCATTAAAAAATGACAGCCACAGCAAAAATTATTTAAATTCCCTGCATTATATTCTACTTTAAAAAGATGGAAAATAATAAAGGTTACAAAATCCTCCAAAGCCAGTTCAAATATAAGAGTAAGCGCTGTTAGTTAGGATTTGATGGGGGCCTAAAGATTAGTATAGTCAAGTGCGTATAGTCAAGGCTATGGTCTTCCCAGTTGCAATGTATGGCAGTGAAAGCTGGACCATAAAAAAGGCTGAGTGCCAAAGAATTGAGGCCTTTGAACTCTGGTGCTGGAGAAGACTCCTGCGAGTCCCTTGGACTGCAAGGCGATCAAACCGGTCCGTCCTAGAAGAGATCAACCCTGACTGCTCTTTAGAAGGCCAGATCCTGAAGCTGAAACTCAAATACTTTGGCCACCTAATGAGAAGGAAGGACTCACTGGAGAAGAGCCTCATGCTGGGAAAGGTTGAGGGCAAGAGAAGAAGGGGACGACAGAGAAGGAGGTGGCTGGATGGAGTCACTGAAGCAGTAGGCGTGAGCCTAAATGGACTCCAGAAGATGTTAGAGGACAGGAAGGCCTGGAGGAATGTTGTCCATCGGGTCGCGATGGGTCGGACATGACTTCGCAACTAACAACAACAGCAAAAGATTAGTATAAAAATTAGAAGAAAATTGCCTTTAAGAAGTCAAACACTTGAGCATATTTGTATTTATTTCCTATTTGTGTTTATTTCCTACAAACCATGGCCATGGTTCATTTATAGCAGTTTCAAATTTCCTCTATTAATTAAACTTCAATGAAGCATTCCCATTTACCTTGATTGTTTCTGCTCATCTGGCACCAGTTTCAGCTTCTTCGGGCAATTGTTAATAGGTGTGTTATGAGGAAAAAAATGACAAAGTGCAGAAATCTACCATTTTAAAAGAAGTTATCTATATCTCAAGTTGCAGTACGAACACATGCAACATTAACTTTCTAAAAGGTTTCTAACACTGAAACCATCACAACATTAAAACAAAGAGCAAAAACCAAAAAATACTATTTCCTATTTACTTAAGCACCACACTACAGCATAGGCATAACTTAGAACACCCTATCAGAAAAAGTAAACCATGCAGCAAAAATATCTACCCAGAATCCAAACCAAGCCATCCTAAACAAACAAATCAAATATCACAAAAAACAAACTAAGAGATATGAACACCATACAGGATGACACTTCTACCAAAAACACTGCAAAACCAAAGCAAAAAAAGCATCAGAAGTCATTTTTCCTTAAAACACACCTATTCAAAAGCCAATACCTGTAAAAGAGAGACAATAGAAAAGAACCATCAGAATTAAGCTCAAATCATTTTTTTTAACATTTTGGAACAGGGCAGTGGCACCTTAAGGCCAAGCCCCAGGAACCAGTTTGGCTCTTGGTTGAATTACGAGCTGTGGCAATAAATTGGCGAGGCCATGAAGGCTTCTGGTACAAAGTAAGAGTCAGGAACATTACAATTGGTGTGCTGATTCTTCTAAAGAGCCTGCCAATCAAACTGGTTCTGGTCTGAGATGTTGAAAGCCACAGCTAAAGAAATTAAAGCGCACACCAATGTATTCCTATCTATTCAAAGAGGGGCTGTGGCACCTTAAGGCCAAGCCCAAGGAACCAGTTTGGCTCTTGGTTGAATTACAAGCTGTGGTAATAAATTGGTGAGGCCATGAAGGCTTCCCAATCTGGTACAATGTACCAGCCAAGAACATTACAATTGGTGTGCTGATTCTTCTAAAGAGCCTGCCAATCAAACTGGTTCTGGTCTGAGAGGTTGGAAGCCACAGCTAAAGAAATTAAAGCGCACACCAATGTATTCCTATCTATTCAAAGAGGGGCTGTGGCACCTTAAGGCCAAGCCCCAGGAACCAGTTTGGCTCTTGGTTGAATTACGAGCTGTGGCAATAAATTGGCGAGGCCATGAAGGCTTCTGGTACAAAGTAAGAGTCAAGAACATTACAATTGGTGTGCTGATTCTTCTAAAGAGCCTGCCAATCAAACTGGTTCTGGTCTGAGATGTTGAAAGCCACAGCTAAAGAAATTAAAGCGCACACCAATATATTCGTATCTATTCAAAGAGGGGCTGTGGCACCTTAAGGCCAAGCCCAGGAACCAGTTCGGCTCTTGGTGAAATTACCAGCTGTGGCAATAAATTGGCAAGGCCATGAAGGCTTCCCAATCTGGTACAATGTACCAGCCAAGAACATCATTACAACTGGTGTGCTGATTCTTCTAAAGAGCCTGCCAATCAAACTGGTTCTGGTCTGAGAGGTTGGAAGCCACAGCTAAAGAAATTAAAGCGCACACCAATGTATTCCTATCTATTCAAGGAGGGGCTGTGGCACCTTAAGGCCAAGCCCCAGGAACCAGTTTGGCTCTTGGTTGAATTACGAGCTGTGGCAATAAATTGGCGAGGCCATGAAGGCTTCCCAATCTGCTGCAATGTACCAGCCAAGAACATTACAATTGGTGTGCTGATTCTTCTAAAGAGCCTGCCAATCAAACTGGTTCTGGTCTGAGATGTTGAAAGCCACAGCTAAAGAAATTAAAGCGCACACCAATGTATTCGTATCTATTCAAAGAGGGGCTGTGGCACCTTAAGGCCAAGTGCCAGGAACCAGTTTGGCTCTTGGTTGAATTACAAGCTGTGGTAATAAATTGGTGAGGCCATGAAGGCTTCCCAATCTGGTACAATGTACCAGCCAAGAATATTACAATTGGTGTGCTGATTCTTCTAAAGAGCCTGCCAATCAAACTGGTTCTGGTCTGAGAGGTTGGTAGCCACAGCTAAAGAAATTAAAGCGCACACCAATGTATTCGTATCTATTCAAAGATGGGCTGTGGCACCTTAAGGCCAAGCCCAGGAACCAGTTCGGCTCTTGGTGAAATTACGAGCTGTGGCAATAAATTGGCGAGGCCATGAAGGCTTCCCAATCTGGTACAATGTACCAGCCAAGAATATTACAATTGGTGTGCTGATTCTTCTAAAGAGCCTGCCAATCAAACTGGTTCTGGTCTGAGAAGTTGGAAGCCACAGCTAAAGAAATTAAAGCGCACACCAATGTATTCCTATCTATTCAAAGAGGGGCTGTGGCACCTTAAGGCCAAGCCCCAGGAACCAGTTTGGCTCTTGGTGAAATTACCAGCTGTGGCAATAAATTGGCAAGGCCATGAAGGCTTCCCAATCTGGTACAATGTACCAGCCAAGAACATTACAATTGGTGTGCTGATTCTTCTAAAGAGCCTGCCAATCAAACTGGTTCTGGTCTGAGAGGTTGGAAGCCACAGCTAAAGAAATTTAAGCGCACACCAATGTATTCCTATCTATTCAAAGAGGGGCTGTGGCATCTTAAGGCCAAGCCCCAGGAACCAGTTTGGCTCTTGGTTGAATTACGAGCTGTGGCAATAAATTGGCGAGGCCATGAAGGCTTCTGGTACAAAGTAAGAGTCAAGAACATTACAATTGGTGTGCTGATTCTTCTAAAGAGCCTGCCAATCAAACTGGTTCTGGTCTGAGATGTTGAAAGCCACAGCTAAAGAAATTAAAGCGCACACCAATGTATTCGTATCTATTCAAAGAGGGGCTGTGGCACCTTAAGGCCAAGTGCCAGGAACCAGTTTGGCTCTTGGTTGAATTACAAGCTGTGGTAATAAATTGGTGAGGCCATGAAGGCTTCCCAATCTGGTACAATGTACCAGCCAAGAATATTACAATTGGTGTGCTGATTCTTCTAAAGAGCCTGCCAATCAAACTGGTTCTGGTCTGAGAGGTTGGTAGCCACAGCTAAAGAAATTAAAGCGCACACCAATGTATTCCTATCTATTCAAAGAGGGGCTGTGGCACCTTAAGGCCAAGCCCCAGGAACCAGTTTGGCTCTTGGTGAAATTACCAGCTGTGGCAATAAATTGGCGAGGCCATGAAGGCTTCCCAATCTGGTACAATGTACCAGCCAAGAACATTACAATTGGTGTGCTGATTCTTCTAAAGAGCCTGCCAATCAAACTGGTTCTGGTCTGAGAGGTTGGAAGCCACAGCTAAAGAAATTAAAGCGCACACCAATGTATTCCTATCTATTCAAAGAGGGGCTGTGGCACCTTAAGGCCAAGCCCCAGGAACCAGTTTGGCTCTTGGTGAAATTACCAGCTGTGGCAATAAATTGGCAAGGCCATGAAGGCTTCCCAATCTGGTACAATGTACCAGCCAAGAACATTACAATTGGTGTGCTGATTCTTCTAAAGAGCCTGCCAATCAAACTGGTTCTGGTCTGAGAGGTTGGAAGCCACAGCTAAAGAAATTTAAGCGCACACCAATGTATTCCTATCTATTCAAAGAGGGGCTGTGGCATCTTAAGGCCAAGCCCCAGGAACCAGTTTGGCTCTTGGTTGAATTACGAGCTGTGGCAATAAATTGGCGAGGCCATGAAGGCTTCTGGTACAAAGTAAGAGTCAAGAACATTACAATTGGTGTGCTGATTCTTCTAAAGAGCCTGCCAATCAAACTGGTTCTGGTCTGAGATGTTGAAAGCCACAGCTAAAGAAATTAAAGCGCACACCAATGTATTCGTATCTATTCAAAGAGGGGCTGTGGCACCTTAAGGCCAAGTGCCAGGAACCAGTTTGGCTCTTGGTTGAATTACAAGCTGTGGTAATAAATTGGTGAGGCCATGAAGGCTTCCCAATCTGGTACAATGTACCAGCCAAGAATATTACAATTGGTGTGCTGATTCTTCTAAAGAGCCTGCCAATCAAACTGGTTCTGGTCTGAGAGGTTGAAAGCCACAGCTAAAGAAATTAAAGCGCACACCAATATATTCCTATCTATTCAAAGAGGGGCTGTGGCACCTTAAGGCCAAGCCCAGGAACCAGTTCGGCTCTTGGTGAAATTACCAGCTGTGGCAATAAATTGGCAAGGCCATGAAGGCTTCCCAATCTGGTACAATGTACCAGCCAAGAACATCATTACAACTGGTGTGCTGATTCTTCTAAAGAGCCTGCCAATCAAACTGGTTCTGGTCTGAGAGGTTGGAAGCCACAGCTAAAGAAATTAAAGCGCACACCAATGTATTCCTATCTATTCAAGGAGGGGCTGTGGCACCTTAAGGCCAAGCCCCAGGAACCAGTTTGGCTCTTGGTTGAATTACGAGCTGTGGCAATAAATTGGCGAGGCCATGAAGGCTTCCCAATCTGCTGCAATGTACCAGCCAAGAACATTACAATTGGTGTGCTGATTCTTCTAAAGAGCCTGCCAATCAAACTGGTTCTGGTCTGAGATGTTGAAAGCCACAGCTAAAGAAATTAAAGCGCACACCAATGTATTCGTATCTATTCAAAGAGGGGCTGTGGCACCTTAAGGCCAAGCCCCAGGAACCAGTTTGGCTCTTGGTTGAATTACGAGCTGTGGCAATAAATTGGTGAGGCCATGAAGGCTTCCCAATCTGGTACAATGTACCAGCCAAGAATATTACAATTGGTGTGCTGATTCTTCTAAAGAGCCTGCCAATCAAACTGGTTCTGGTCTGAGAGGTTGGTAGCCACAGCTAAAGAAATTAAAGCGCACACCAATGTATTCGTATCTATTCAAAGATGGGCTGTGGCACCTTAAGGCCAAGCCCAGGAACCAGTTCGGCTCTTGGTGAAATTACGAGCTGTGGCAATAAATTGGCGAGGCCATGAAGGCTTCCCAATCTGGTACAATGTACCAGCCAAGAATATTACAATTGGTGTGCTGATTCTTCTAAAGAGCCTGCCAATCAAACTGGTTCTGGTCTGAGAAGTTGGAAGCCACAGCTAAAGAAATTAAAGCGCACACCAATGTATTCCTATCTATTCAAAGAGGGGCTGTGGCACCTTAAGGCCAAGCCCCAGGAACCAGTTTGGCTCTTGGTGAAATTACCAGCTGTGGCAATAAATTGGCAAGGCCATGAAGGCTTCCCAATCTGGTACAATGTACCAGCCAAGAACATTACAATTGGTGTGCTGATTCTTCTAAAGAGCCTGCCAATCAAACTGGTTCTGGTCTGAGAGGTTGGAAGCCACAGCTAAAGAAATTTAAGCGCACACCAATGTATTCCTATCTATTCAAAGAGGGGCTGTGGCATCTTAAGGCCAAGCCCCAGGAACCAGTTTGGCTCTTGGTTGAATTACGAGCTGTGGCAATAAATTGGCGAGGCCATGAAGGCTTCTGGTACAAAGTAAGAGTCAAGAACATTACAATTGGTGTGCTGATTCTTCTAAAGAGCCTGCCAATCAAACTGGTTCTGGTCTGAGATGTTGAAAGCCACAGCTAAAGAAATTAAAGCGCACACCAATGTATTCGTATCTATTCAAAGAGGGGCTGTGGCACCTTAAGGCCAAGTGCCAGGAACCAGTTTGGCTCTTGGTTGAATTACAAGCTGTGGTAATAAATTGGTGAGGCCATGAAGGCTTCCCAATCTGGTACAATGTACCAGCCAAGAATATTACAATTGGTGTGCTGATTCTTCTAAAGAGCCTGCCAATCAAACTGGTTCTGGTCTGAGAGGTTGGTAGCCACAGCTAAAGAAATTAAAGCGCACACCAATGTATTCCTATCTATTCAAAGAGGGGCTGTGGCACCTTAAGGCCAAGCCCCAGGAACCAGTTTGGCTCTTGGTGAAATTACCAGCTGTGGCAATAAATTGGCGAGGCCATGAAGGCTTCCCAATCTGGTACAATGTACCAGCCAAGAACATTACAATTGGTGTGCTGATTCTTCTAAAGAGCCTGCCAATCAAACTGGTTCTGGTCTGAGAGGTTGGAAGCCACAGCTAAAGAAATTAAAGCGCACACCAATGTATTCCTATCTATTCAAAGAGGGGCTGTGGCACCTTAAGGCCAAGCCCCAGGAACCAGTTTGGCTCTTGGTGAAATTACCAGCTGTGGCAATAAATTGGCAAGGCCATGAAGGCTTCCCAATCTGGTACAATGTACCAGCCAAGAACATTACAATTGGTGTGCTGATTCTTCTAAAGAGCCTGCCAATCAAACTGGTTCTGGTCTGAGAGGTTGGAAGCCACAGCTAAAAAAATTAAAGCGCACACCAATGTATTCGTATCTATTCAAAGAGGGGCTGTGGCACCTTAAGGCCAAGCCCCAGGAACCAGTTTGGCTCTTGGTGAAATTACCAGCTGTGGCAATAAATTGGCGAGGCCATGAAGGCTTCCCAATCTGGTACAATGTACCAGCCAAGAACATTACAATTGGTGTGCTGATTCTTCTAAAGAGCCTGCCAATCAAACTGGTTCTGGTCTGAGAGGTTGGAAGCCACAGCTAAAGAAATTAAAGCGCACACCAATGTATTCGTATCTATTCAAAGATGGGCTGTGGCACCTTAAGGCCAAGCCCCAGGAACCAGTTTGGCTCTTGGTTGAATTACCAGCTGTGGCAATAAATTGGCGAGGCCATGAAGGCTTCCCAATCTGGTACAATGTACCAGCCAAGAACATTACAATTGGTGTGCTGATTCTTCTAAAGAGCCTGCCAATCAAACTGGTTCTGGTCTGAGAGGTTGGAAGCCACAGCTAAAGAAATTAAAGCGCACACCAATGTATTCCTATCTATTCAAAGAGGGGCTGTGGCACCTTAAGGCCAAGCCCCAGGAACCAGTTCGGCTCTTGGTGAAATTACCAGCTGTGGCAATAAATTGGCAAGGCCATGAAGGCTTCCCAATCTGGTACAATGTACCAGCCAAGAACATTACAATTGGTGTGCTGATTCTTCTAAAGAGCCTGCCAATCAAACTGGTTCTGGTCTGAGAGGTTGGAAGCCACAGCTAAAAAAATTAAAGCGCACACCAATGTATTCGTATCTATTCAAAGAGGGGCTGTGGCACCTTAAGGCCAAGCCCCAGGAACCAGTTTGGCTCTTGGTGAAATTACCAGCTGTGGCAATAAATTGGCAAGGCCATGAAGGCTTCCCAATCTGGTACAATGTACCAGCCAAGAACATTACAATTGGTGTGCTGATTCTTCTAAAGAGCCTGCCAATCAAACTGGTTCTGGTCTGAGAGGTTGGAAGCCACAGCTAAAGAAATTAAAGCGCACACCAATGTATTCCTATCTATTCAAAGATGGGCTGTGGCACCTTAAGGCCAAGCCCCAGGAACCAGTTTGGCTCTTGGTGAAATTACCAGCTGTGGCAATAAATTGGCGAGGCCATGAAGGCTTCCCAATCTGGTACAATGTACCAGCCAAGAACATTACAATTGGTGTGCTGATTCTTCTAAAGAGCCTGCCAATCAAACTGGTTCTGGTCTGAGAAGTTGGAAGCCACAGCTAAAGAAATTAAAGCGCACACCAATGTATTCGTATCTATTCAAAGAGGGGCTGTGGCACCTTAAGGCCAAACCCCAGGAACCAGTTCGGCTCTTGGTTGAATTACGAGCTGTGGCAATAAATTGGCGAGGCCATGAAGGCTTCCCAATCTGGTACAATGTACCAGCCAAGAACATTACAATTGGTGTGCTGATTCTTCTAAAGAGCCTGCCAATCAAACTGGTTCTGGTCTGAGAGGTTGGAAGCCACAGCTAAAGAAATTAAAGCGCACACCAATGTATTCCTATCTATTCAAAGAGGGGCTGTGGCACCTTAAGGCCAAACCGCAGGAACCAGTTCGGCTCTTGGTTGAATTACGAGCTGTGGCAATAAATTGGCGAGGCCATGAAGGCTTCCCAATCTGGTACAATGTACCAGCCAAGAACATTACAATTGGTGTGCTGATTCTTCTAAAGAGCCTGCCAATCAAACTGGTTCTGGTCTGAGAGGTTGGAAGCCACAGCTAAAGAAATTAAAGCGCACACCAATGTATTCCTATCTATTCAAAGAGGGGCTGTGGCACCTTAAGGCCAAACCCCAGGAACCAGTTCGGCTCTTGGTTGAATTACGAGCTGTGGCAATAAATTGGCGAGGCCATGAAGGCTTCCCAATCTGGTACAATGTACCAGCCAAGAACATTACAATTGGTGTGCTGATTCTTCTAAAGAGCCTGCCAATCAAACTGGTTCTGGTCTGAGAGGTTGGAAGCCACAGCTAAAGAAATTAAAGCGCACACCAATGTATTCCTATCTATTCAAAGATGGGCTGTGGCACCTTAAGGCCAAGCCCCAGGAACCAGTTTGGCTCTTGGTGAAATTACCAGCTGTGGCAATAAATTGGCGAGGCCATGAAGGCTTCCCAATCTGGTACAATGTACCAGCCAAGAACATTACAATTGGTGTGCTGATTCTTCTAAAGAGCCTGCTAATCAAACTGGTTCTGGTCTGAGAAGTTGGAAGCCACAGCTAAAGAAATTAAAGCGCACACCAATGTATTCCTATCTATTCAAAGAGGGGCTGTGGCACCTTAAGGCCAAGCCCCAGGAACCAGTTTGGCTCTTGGTTGAATTACGAGCTGTGGCAATAAATTGGCGAGGCCATGAAGGCTTCCCAATCTGGTACAATGTACCAGCCAAGAACATTACAATTGGTGTGCTGATTCTTCTAAAGAGCCTGCTAATCAAACTGGTTCTGGTCTGAGAAGTTGGAAGCCACAGCTAAAGAAATTAAAGCGCACACCAATGTATTCCTATCTATTCAAAGAGGGGCTGTGGCACCTTAAGGCCAAACCCCAGGAACCAGTTCAGCTCTTGGTTGAATTACGAGCTGTGGCAATAAATTGGCGAGGCCATGAAGGCTTCCCAATCTGGTACAATGTACCAGCCAAGAATATTACAATTGGTGTGCTGATTCTTCTAAAGAGCCTGCCAATCAAACTGGTTCTGGTCTGAGAGGTTGGTAGCCACAGCTAAAGAAATTAAAGCGCACACCAATGTATTCCCATCTATTCAAAGAGGGGCTGTGGCACCTTAAGGCCAAGCCCCAGGAACCAGTTTGGCTCTTGGTGAAATTACCAGCTGTGGCAATAAATTGGCGAGGCCATGAAGGCTTCCCAATCTGGTACAATGTACCAGCCAAGAACATTACAATTGGTGTGCTGATTCTTCTAAAGAGCCTGCCAATCAAACTGGTTCTGGTCTGAGAGGTTGGAAGCCACAGCTAAAAAAATTAAAGCACACACCAATGTATTCGTATCTATTCAAAGAGGGGCTGTGGCACCTTAAGGCCAAGCCCCAGGAACCAGTTTGGCTCTTGGTGAAATTACCAGCTGTGGCAATAAATTGGCAAGGCCATGAAGGCTTCCCAATCTGGTACAATGTACCAGCCAAGAACATTACAATTGGTGTGCTGATTCTTCTAAAGAGCCTGCCAATCAAACTGGTTCTGGTCTGAGAGGTTGGAAGCCACAGCTAAAGAAATTAAAGCGCACACCAATGTATTCCTATCTATTCAAAGATGGGCTGTGGCACCTTAAGGCCAAGCCCCAGGAACCAGTTTGGCTCTTGGTGAAATTACCAGCTGTGGCAATAAATTGGCGAGGCCATGAAGGCTTCCCAATCTGGTACAATGTACCAGCCAAGAACATTACAATTGGTGTGCTGATTCTTCTAAAGAGCCTGCCAATCAAACTGGTTCTGGTCTGAGAAGTTGGAAGCCACAGCTAAAGAAATTAAAGCGCACACCAATGTATTCGTATCTATTCAAAGAGGGGCTGTGGCACCTTAAGGCCAAACCCCAGGAACCAGTTCGGCTCTTGGTTGAATTACGAGCTGTGGCAATAAATTGGCGAGGCCATGAAGGCTTCCCAATCTGGTACAATGTACCAGCCAAGAACATTACAATTGGTGTGCTGATTCTTCTAAAGAGCCTGCCAATCAAACTGGTTCTGGTCTGAGAAGTTGGAAGCCACAGCTAAAGAAATTAAAGCGCACACCAATGTATTCGTATCTATTCAAAGAGGGGCTGTGGCACCTTAAGGCCAAACCCCAGGAACCAGTTCGGCTCTTGGTTGAATTACGAGCTGTGGCAATAAATTGGCGAGGCCATGAAGGCTTCCCAATCTGGTACAATGTACCAGCCAAGAACATTACAATTGGTGTGCTGATTCTTCTAAAGAGCCTGCTAATCAAACTGGTTCTGGTCTGAGAAGTTGGAAGCCACAGCTAAAGAAATTAAAGCGCACACCAATGTATTCCTATCTATTCAAAGAGGGGCTGTGGCACCTTAAGGCCAAGCCCCAGGAACCAGTTTGGCTCTTGGTTGAATTACGAGCTGTGGCAATAAATTGGCGAGGCCATGAAGGCTTCCCAATCTGGTACAATGTACCAGCCAAGAACATTACAATTGGTGTGCTGATTCTTCTAAAGAGCCTGCTAATCAAACTGGTTCTGGTCTGAGAAGTTGGAAGCCACAGCTAAAGAAATTAAAGCGCACACCAATGTATTCCTATCTATTCAAAGAGGGGCTGTGGCACCTTAAGGCCAAACCCCAGGAACCAGTTCGGCTCTTGGTTGAATTACGAGCTGTGGCAATAAATTGGCGAGGCCATGAAGGCTTCCCAATCTGGTACAATGTACCAGCCAAGAATATTACAATTGGTGTGCTGATTCTTCTAAAGAGCCTGCCAATCAAACTGGTTCTGGTCTGAGATGTTGGAAGCCACAGCTAAAGAAATTAAAGCGCACACCAATGTATTCCTATCTATTCAAAGAGGGGCTGTGGCACCTTAAGGCCAAACCCCAGGAACCAGTTCGGCTCTTGGTTGAATTACGAGCTGTGGCAATAAATTGGCGAGGCCATGAAGGCTTCCCAATCTGGTACAATGTACCAGCCAAGAACATTACAATTGGTGTGCTGATTCTTCTAAAGAGCCTGCCAATCAAACTGGTTCTGGTCTGAGAGGTTGGAAGCCACAGCTAAAGAAATTAAAGCGCACACCAATGTATTCCTATCTATTCAAAGAGGGGCTGTGGCACCTTAAGGCCAAACCCCAGGAACCAGTTCGGCTCTTGGTTGAATTACGAGCTGTGGCAATAAATTGGCGAGGCCATGAAGGCTTCCCAATCTGGTACAGTGTACCAGCCAAGAACATTACAATTGGTGTGCTGATTCTTCTAAAGAGCCTGCCAATCAAACTGGTTCTGGTCTGAGAGGTTGGAAGCCACAGCTAAAGAAATTAAAGCGCACACCAATGTATTCCTATCTATTCAAAGAGGGGCTGTGGCACCTTAAGGCCAAGCCCCAGGAACCAGTTTGGCTCTTGGTTGAATTACCAGCTGTGGCAATAAATTGGCGAGGCCATGAAGGCTTCTGGTACAAAGTAAGAGCCAAGAACATTACAATTGGTGTGCTGATTCTTCTAAAGAGCCTGCCAATCAAACTGGTTCTGGTCTGAGATGTTGGAAGCCACAGCTAAAGAAATTAAAGCGCACACCAATGTATTCCTATCTATTCAAAGAGGGGCTGTGGCACCTTAAGGCCAAACCCCAGGAACCAGTTCGGCTCTTGGTTGAATTACGAGCTGTGGCAATAAATTGGCGAGGCCATGAAGGCTTCTGGTACAAAGTAAGAGCCAAGAACATTACAATTGGTGTGCTGATTCTTCTAAAGAGCCTGCCAATCAAACTGGTTCTGGTCTGAGATGTTGGAAGCCACAGCTAAAGAAATTAAAGCGCACACCAATGTATTCCTATCTATTCAAAGAGGGGCTGTGGCACCTTAAGGCCAAACCCCAGGAACCAGTTCGGCTCTTGGTTGAATTACGAGCTGTGGCAATAAATTGGCGAGGCCATGAAGGCTTCCCAATCTGGTACAATGTACCAGCCAAGAACATTACAATTGGTGTGCTGATTCTTCTAAAGAGCCTGCCAATCAAACTGGTTCTGGTCTGAGAGGTTGGAAGCCACAGCTAAAGAAATTAAAGCGCACACCAATGTATTCCTATCTATTCAAAGAGGGGCTGTGGCACCTTAAGGCCAAGCCCCAGGAACCAGTTTGGCTCTTGGTTGAATTACGAGCTGTGGCAATAAATTGGCGAGGCCATGAAGGCTTCCCAATCTGGTACAAAGTACCGGCCAAGAACATTACAATTGGTGTGCTGATGCTTCTAAAGAGCCAGGCCAATCAAACTGGTTTTTGCAATAAAAGATTGGAAGCCACAGCTAAACAAATTGATTTCTCAGGGACTGGAAGGTTGAACCACTCAGTCTATGGAATCTGATTTTAAGCCCTGCTGAACATCCTAACCCAACCAAAAGATCCAGAAGCACCAGAAGGAAAATCATCTACAAAATACTATGTAATGACTGCAACAACTATTATTTAGGACAAACTGGTAGAAGACTGCCAGAATGCATCCATGAATACCAATTAACAATCAGAAGACCCAATGAAAACATTTTAATTTTACAGTTTATGGAGCATTTAAACATACCGTAGTTTCAATTGGGAAACCATGACCATCCTAGACCTAGTCAAATCCTAAAACACGAAGTAATTTCTAGAAGCCTGGCACTCTGACAATTTAGCCATCAATAGACGAAACGTCAATAATATTTATAGCAGTGATGGCAAACTTTTTAGACACCAAGTCCCCCCAAAACATCCCCCCGCCCCACCCACCCACAGGGCCCACCTACAGCCTCCACAGCCCGCAGCAGCAGTTCGCCTAGGTGGCCCTGCAGTGCCATGGCAGCCATGCCCTCTGCCTGCGCCCCACAGCATCAACTGCGCGTGACGGGGTGCAAGGGCGGAGTCTTGTCCCTGCTGCCCGGCTGCCATGTCCTTGGCTGTGCTGCTCTGGGCAGGCCGTGCCCGGGGGCAACTTTCCTCTTGGGGGCGCTGGTGAGGAAGGAACTATGGGGGAAGTCAGGGCTGGGGCGATGGCATGCGTGCCCATAGAAGGCTCTGCATGCCACTTCTGGAAAGCATGCCATAGGCTCACCTCCAGTGATCTATAGACTAATCCAAACAATCAACTAGTCCAAAGGGGCACAAAAAGACTTAAACATCCCCCCACCCGCAATCAGCATCCAGATGCCAACAGTAAACAGCCCAACCAAAAAAACTCTAAAATCACTCCCAACAACACTGACAGGGCAAGAAATTAGAATATAAACTGACAGTAAATCCCACTGCTCACTAGTGTTGATATTACCTAGTCTGGGTAATGAAAATCTGCACAAAACCCACCAAGCTCAGAGAGTACCAAGGACCTCTAATTTTAACCCTAGTTACAAATATTCTTTATTAACACTAAAAGGGTCAGGAAGGAGAAACACCTCTTGTCTCCCAGTATGAGTATCAGTCAGTGATTTCTCAGGGACTGGAAGAGAGAACCAGCTGAGTCATGGAATCTCCTTCCTAGTATGACTCTTACATAAAAAGCTATATATCTTGTATGAACAGGTATTGTACTGAGTGGTCAACCTTTTAGACAACACAGATAGGCGGCGGCACGGTGGCATCAGCAAGGACGGGTTCGCATGCGCAACTTAGATCTCATGCATGAGAAAATGAAGCTTTACACGCTGAGCCACCGTGGAAACCCTGTTGTATTCAAATACATTTATCTGCATGCAACATAAAACCGAATCATTTTATCAACTAATGAAACATTACATTTGTTTAGTAATAAAACCATCTGACTTACTATGGATGAACTGTTGACTGATGTGGTCATCAGGATCTGTGGCATTTGATTCCTGTGAAATTAAAGGTAAAAATATTAGGAAAAACATTCTGTAGCAATATTATTGTGAACTTTCTACAACTTATTTTAGTTAAAAAAATGTCATTGGGACATTTAAAACATTTTTAAGAAAATGTAATTAACAGACCCTTATCAAAATTTGCCTAGAATTTTTTTTATTCAGACAGACAAGAGCCATATATAACTACACTACATTGCAAAAAATTATTCTCTGGGAATAAATGATCATAACTAACACTACATTGGCAGAAAAGATTACTTTTTTCTTACTACAAATATAGATCAACTCAAACAAAATCTTGACTTATTCTCTAGGTACAAAAAAAGCACCATTCAAATAAAATGACATCCCCCTAGGTGTTCTATTCCTTTTATAAATATGAATAAACATTAATACTTAAAGAAAAATACAGCTATTAAAACAAATTCAGAAAATTAAAATGCACATGGTTTATGTATATCACAAAGCCAAATGCAAACTGATTATCCAAAAGCAAGCTCTAAAACAATATATCAAACCACACATATTTACCATTGGGGGGCATTTTCAAATAAATGAGGCTAAATTGATCTCAGCTCCAAATGCCCAAAAATCTCTCTTGCAAGTGACTTGGTTAACCAAAGACCAAACTACACAAATTTGCCTCCTTTTTCTGCCTTTTCTCATTAATTGCACCTGGGCTAAATTTACCTGAGCTCCAAATGCTCAAAAATCTCTTGCAAGTGGCTTGGTTAACCAAAGACCAAACTACACAAATTTGCCTCCTTTTTGTGCCTTTTCTCATTAATTGCACCTGGGCTAAATTTACCTGAGCTCCAAATGCTCAAAAATCTCTTGCAAGTGGCTTGGTTAACCAAAGACCAAACTACACAAATTTGCCTCTTTTTCTGCCTTTTCTCATTAATTGCACCTGGGCTAAATTTACCTTAGCTCCAAATGCCCAAAAATCTCTCTTGCAAGTGACTTGGTTAACCAAAGACCAAACTACACAAATTTGCCTCCATTTTGTGCCTTTATTCATTAATTGCACCTGGGCTAAATTTATCTCAGCTCCAAATGCCCAAAAATCTCTCTTGCAAGTGACTTGGTTAACCAAAGACCAAACTACACAAATTTGCCTCCTTTTTGTGCCTTTTCTCATTAATTGCACCTGGGCTAAATTTACCTTAGCTCCAAATGCCCAAAAATCTCTTGCAAGTGGCTTGGTTAACCAAAGACCAAACTACACAAATTTGCCTCCTTTTTGTGCCTTTTCTCATTAATTGCACCTGGGCTAAATTTACCTTAGCTCCAAATGCCCAAAAATCTCTTGCAAGTGGCTTGGTTAACCAAAGACCAAACTACACAAATTTGCCTCCTTTTTGTGCCTTTTCTCATTAATTGCACCTGGGCTAAATTTATCTCAGCTCCAAATGCTCAAAAATCTCTTGCAAGTGACTTGGTTAACCAAAGACCAAACTACACATATTTGCCTTTTTCTGCCTTTTCTCATTAATTTCACCTGGGCTAAATTTACCTTAGCTCCAAATGCCCAGAAATCTCTCTTGCAAGTGACTTGGTTAACCAAAGACCAAACTACACAAATTTGCCTCCTTTTTGTGCCTTTTCTCATTAATTGCACCTGGGCTAAATTTATCTCAGCTCCAGTGACCCAAAAATATCTATTGCAAATGGTTTTGTTAACCAAATGCCAAATACCCACACTCTCTGGGAAATGACTAAACCCTAAACTATTCATTGTATTTATATGCCTCCCTTCTCTCCAAGAGGCAACGCTAGCCAGCATCCAAACAACAGAAAACATTTATTTATTTATTTTATTTTATTTTATTACATTTATATACCGCCCTTTCCCGAAGGACTCAGGGCGGTTTACAGGGTAATTAAAAACCAAGATACAAAAGTTAAAAACAAATTTAAAAAAATTATATTTGTCCCTGTATAAATAAAACCCCAATTAAAATAAGATTAAGACACAATATTAATAGTGAAATTAACAATATGACCCAGACCCCTCAGCTTTTCTTTTCTTCTATAACTATGAACCATGGCTATTTTTACTTTAACGCAGGGCTCAACTCTCTGGAAACAGGCACTGGCCAGCAGTAAACCAAAGCCCCCCACATTTAGCATTAAAAAACCAAAACCTTATGAATGTGAACTACGGCTGAGTTTGGTTCCAAAACAGACGTCAACTTACTCTTTGGAATCAAACGCCCGCAAGTGCTCCTTCGTTGCTGGAGTGGGGCCAGGGCTTACGCTCTCTGGCTGCCCAACAGAAGCACGCCTCCTCGGAGAAACCCGAGGAGGCATGCAAGGCGAGCCGTCCCTGCGGCTCTTTAACCCTCAGCTGTGGAGGAGCTGCTGTTCTTATATTTCGCGCCCGGCAGGCCAACCAATTAGAGAGCTCCCTCAGCTTTAGCCGTAGCCAATGAGAGCCCTCTCCACAGTTGCTGCCTTTTTTTCCCCCTCTGCAGCTGAGGTGGAGTGGGCGGAGCTTCGAATGAGCGCGCGCTCCCTCCTCCCCCCTCCCTCCCTCCCTCCCGCGCCCTGAATGGTTTCGAAGGCTGAGGGAATTATAGTTTTCAGGCCGTTTTGGAAGTATTCGTTTTCGTCTTTTCTTCAACTTCCATCCACTTTTGTTTCTGGATAGCCCCCACCCCTTCCCACCACCACCACCACCACCCCCCCCCCCAAAAAAAAAGAAAAATTGGAGAGGGCCAATATTTCCCAAAGCACCTAAAGGCAACGCAAGGAATAACGGGATAGAAACTGATCCAGGAGAGATTCGACCTAGAAATGAGGAGAAATTTTCTGACAGTGAGGACAATCAACCAGATTGTCTTCAGAACCTGTTGGAGCTTCATTACTGGAAGCTTTCAAACAGACTGGACCAGCATCTGTCAGAAATGGTGTAGGGCAGGGGTCTTCAAACTTGGCCCTTTTGTGACTTGTGGACTTCAACTCCCAGAATTCCTCAGCCAGCTAAACTGAGGAATTCTGGGAGTTGAAGTCCACAAGTCACAAAAGGGCCAAGTTTGAAGACCCCTGGTGTAGGGTCTCCTGCTTGCCGGGGGCTGGACTAGATGACCTAAAAGGTCCCTTCCAACTCTGTTATTCTAAATACAAGAGCATAAGATTACAGGCTTGCGCAGGGCTTCAATTCATTTTGTTGAAGGAGAGTCTGCTTTGCTTGTTTATATCTTTAAGGAAAGAGTCACAGATCTGTACCTCTGTGGATTTCAGTCCTGGAGGTTTAAGATATGGCTCTTCTGTGGAAGTCAAATAAATAAATAAATAAATAAATAAATAAATAAACCTTTATTGTCAAAGTACAACATGTGTGCATTGAGATTAGCTGAGCCTCCCCCGTGCTCTCTCCCCCCAACACACAGTGACAACAAACCCTCCATCCCACCACACTATGTGAACCAACGTCTATCAGAGTTAAAATACTAGCTGTTATTAAATAACAGCTTTACGTTTCAATTTATTATTCAAATTATTTGTACAGCCAGTCATCTCAACAAGTCACTGAAGAAGTGCCAGCAACAAACAATAAAGCAAACAAATACTAATAAAGATTATTTTATATATTTATATAAAAATGACAGAAGTTGTCAACTGCCATTTTGGGGGATTTTTCCCCTTCCACCCAAAGCGAGACTTTGAGTGGATTTACCCAACAATCTAAACCATGATTATGATTTACATGTTTGTGGTTTAGCATGTTTATAAACTATGCTCTATGAGTCTATGGCTTAGTTTATGTTGTGCAAAGCCAGTCAACTGATTGATTCCTCAAGCTATGGCTCATTACATGTGAACAAACTGTGTAAATTTAAGCACTTTCTAAAAGCATTTGAAGCTACTGTACTTAATCGGTGTTCTCTAAAAGTCTGAATTTGCTGGTAAAAAAGAATAACAGAGCAGGCTGAGGATTATAAAGAAGGTGAGGAAACTAACCTGCTCAAGACTTTGCATTTGAGTTGATTAAATCATATAGAACTAACTGGCTATTGGAAGGGAAAAAATTCTCAGTTCATAATAATATGGTAGATAAGCTGGGAGCATGAATGGAAACAACCAGCGCTTGGCAGCAAATCTAGTGGCCAGTACTTAATGTTCTGCCTTCCAGAGGACGAAATAAAGCACCAGAAAGGGCATGAACCCTTGATTTATGTGGCTGAAATCTCACAGCCAGTAGTGCATAGAGTAACTGAAATGCTGGCTCAGAGATGTGGAAGACATATGAGATCTTTCTTTTCTTCTGCTCACTTTACAATTCTACACTGTATGCTTTTTTTTTTAAAAAAAGGTATCATCTACTCCAGCAACTCACCTTCCTGAACAGCAAATAAACTCAACATTATAAAAATAAACATCAGGTTGAAGAAACCAACATTCTGCGTTACTATGTTTTCCAAGACAGTTGAACATCTGCATAGAGCTTGCTTGTAGCTCACCAGCTTTATTGGAGGGTCTTCCATTATGTGCTTATTTGTTATCCCTCCTCTAGATTTTTAACAATTTTCTATGTGCATTGAAGAATCCCTGCAGGTTACAAAGAAATCAAATCCAGTTGGTTACTTTGATCCATTTCCATAATGAGCTGTCCAGTTTACAAAACCCTGATGTAATCCAGTAAAGCTATATTGGTGTAATCTTTCTGTTCTAAAACATTAATCATCATCAGAATTGATTGCTTCGTGCGCTTGGACTATCTCCATTATTTGATTAGAGTTAAATGCATATCATAAAGTAGGCTATGATCAGCTGATTTCTGCTACAATAATTTAGGATTGCAGCTAACTATACCAAAACCGATTCCATTCCCCCCCCTTGGATATGTGGGAGAGGCATGCTACAGTGCTACAGCTTTGATGTGCTGTGCCTTTAAGACTATGTACGTATTCTGAGCTTTCTGATATTTCTCAGACCTAGGAGTGTCTGATGCAGACAAGGATGGAAACAGACTCCACTTCAACATCTATCAGTTTATAACTCTCTTTATATCTGGTTTCTAATCATCTTTCCCCAGCTTCCTGCAACTTGGCTACTCTTTAAAAAAAAATCATAAAGTTCTAAGATGTCATTTGGAGGTGGCAGTTCAGCTGCGAAAAATGCAAGAACCTGCAAGAGATTGAAAACTGTGAAGCGACATGCCAGCATCTACACCTATCCGGAACCACCCCACAGGTGAGGAATTGATTTTCTGTTCTATTCAATCAACCAGCTGAAACATGGTACAAGGGAAAGACTTCTTCAGATGCTGTTTTTCTATTGCCTTGGCAAGGCAAATATCACCTGTCAGAATTCCCACTTCAGCACAACTATTGATGGACAGCTCTGGATAGCAAATATCTGATAATGCCGTTCAGGTGGGTAAGAAGAGAGACCTTGTAATTAAACATGCAGCAGGTCCGTGCTGATATTGGACTTTAGCCGTATGAAATTTCTCAGCTTTGAAATTTGAAGCAGAATTAAACCAAGTATTTGGGTTTGTTTAATGGAGCAATATCACCCACGTTCATGATTTGCTTGGCATAGATTCACACATAGGTAAGAGAAGGAAAATCAGACTCTTTGGGTACAAATAATAACTATGTAAGCTTTCCTCCTAAGCCAGTGGCAGTTTGGAGTAAAATACATGGACTGGCTTTGGCACTGAAATTGTAAGCTAGGCAAATAAGCAAATCTGTGTTTTTGTGACTGTTTCTGAGAGAAGTATCGATCGTGGTTTCATTTATGTGTGTTTCTTGTGGGGTCGGGCTATTTTTAGCAACTCAGATGAAGATAATGGGGATGAGAAGGTCGACAGCAATGATCCGGAACAGATCTTCCAGAACATACAATTTCAGAAGGAAATTATGTCCAACATTCGTTGCAGGCCATGGCCCATGAGGCAAAAACTCCGAGCATTGAGGTAACGGGGTGACTTGTGGAGAATGACCAGTGTGAAACAATTGTTTTAAGATTGCAAAGCCAGTGGTCATGTTCAGTGATTGCATCTCCTTGGAGAAAAAGGTATCTGAGCCGCAGGTTATGTATCTGTCAGATTTATAGCCAACCCTTTCTCCAAAAATGAAAGGTAGCCTATATAAGTACTCACTTTTTTGTCTATTCTTTCCTTCACCAACAATTTTTCTCCCTAGTTCTAGATTGGTTCTCTTCTTGATTAGTTTCCATCCATTGCATCTTGCCTTTCCTCTGGTGCTTGGAAAATAGGTTGACCACCCTCTTCTTTGTGGTAGCCCCTTAGATATTGGAGCACTGCTATCAGGTCACCCTTGGTCCTTCTTTTCTTTAGGCATTTCACTTACTGAAAGTCTCTCCTGACTGACAGGGTGAAGTTTGTCTGGTCTTGGTATGAAAGCCTACTTCTTGGTCTTTCCATCCTTCTATGGTCAAGAGAGCAGAACATTCCCAATCAATCAGCTTTGTCACAATCGCAGACCAGGCCAAGTTCCAGTACATGGCTTTGGATAATAATAATAATAATAATAATAATAATAATAATAATAATAATAATAATAATAATAATAATAATAATAATAATAATAATAAAAAGATACGAGCTACCTAATATTCAGTAAAATAAAGATAAAGTGGTTGGCCTTCAGTCCTCCAGGCAGCTTCTATGGCTGAAGGGGGATTAGAACTAGGGTCTCCCCTCTCCAACAGCTCCACCCCTGTACCACCCTGGCTCTTGGGCTGAGAGGAAAGGTTTGGCCCATAGTCACCAAGGGCCGTTTTTGGGCTGAGTGGGGACTGTTTTTTTTAATCCCATTTATATCCCGTCCTTCTCCGAAGACTCAGGGCGGCTTACAATCTAAGCACAAATCAATGTGCTTAGCAATAGCCTTCATTCTATGTATATGCCTGCTTATTAGGGCTTTCGCCCCCCCAAAGCGGCATTATTACAAAGTCAGCTTAATTGCCCCCAACAATCTGGGTCCTCATTTTACCTACCTGGGAAGGATGGAAGGCTGAGTCAACCTTGAGCCTGGTGGGACTCGAACCTGCACTAATTGCAGGCAGCTGGTGTTACTGAAGGAGGCATTAGCCCACTGCTCCACCAAGGCTCTTATCTCGAAGCTGGGTCTCTTATGTTCTAGTTCAATACCTGTGCTGTGTGGTGCAGTCTTCTTTTAATTTGCTTTCATGGGCATTGCAAGTTAGCTGCTCTGCATCCATTGTGAACTGGGTGGTCTTATAAAAATATAGATGAAATAAATGATCACCTCACACAGCTCAGCTCTGTCCTTCCTTGTGATTTTCCTGAAAGTCTGGAGACTGGGTGGTGGACTCCTTATGTTTTATCCCCCCTTGCTCTCTTCTCTGGTCCACAGTTGTAAGGGTTGGTAGTTCCACAACACACAATAAAGCATCTGTAACTGCTGACTGGTAACCTTCCCTTTCCCTGTGATTTTTCTAAAGGAAGGAACATTAAGAGTCTCCCATTTTTTATAAGGATAACAAGGGCAAAGTGCCTTTGGCTGCAGAAAGTCCCACTACTTGGTGCCATTTGTTTAATGTTGTTTATGAAAAGGGAATGGCCGGAACCAGACCTATAATGAGATTTGGGTCATCAAAAACCCACCACTTTCTTCCCTTGGCAGACAAGCTAAAGAGATTGTATTGAAGTACGAAGGTCGGCTGACTCGGACAAGAGGCTATCAAGCTGCTGGAGCAGAGGTTGGTCTGGTTTTCATTAAAAGCTCCAGAGCTCACTTTTCATGAAAATGAGCCTAGCATTTCTATTTACAGAGAGACATATTTCCAATGATATCATTGTCATCTCAGTGAAATTGAGAAATACTGTTTACAGATCTCCTTTCCTTTCCTGGCAAGGCTTCCTACCTTTAATGGTTCTATCAGAGAAAGATTCATTGGGGAAAGTTCACCTATTGTGAATATTATACAGTATAGCATTTGAACACCAACTATCTATCATCCAAAGCCTTTGCAAGGCTGAACTGTTTCATTTGGCTTGCTGAAATGGTTGCGTTATTGGTTTTGAGTCAGAAGGCTTTCTGAAGTTTGAGCCTTTGGACCATTCTTTCTTTAATTAAAATACTTCCAACAGCAGCTATTGCAGAATAGATTATTTATGTATTGAGTTGGTTTAGAACACATCCACCAACATTTGAATGCCAAAGCATAGATATTAATCAATGGAATTTGCAAACTACCTGGAAAAGTTGGAGAAACACACAGTAAAAGGAAAACTGATTTTTCTGCTTGTGTTTTGGTTCAGAAATACAATATTATATAGACTCAATTCAATGGCAAAGTTAATTACTGTAGCTGCTCTATATCTTGTTTTATATTTCAATATTAAAGTTCTGTGAAAATTACAGAATTAAAATATTACTTATATACAAGATAAAAATATTTCAAGAACATGATTACTAAAGCAAATATATTAAGTAAAATAATAGTGAATTACAGGAAGAAAATAACAGAAAATCAGCAATGCAATGCATTATAGACTGTATGTGTGTTCTAAGTGTGTGTGGCTATTTTGCTTTTCTAGCTATGGAGAAAATTTATTAGGCTTGCATATAACTTCATGGTCATCTTTATTCCTTGGGAAATGAGAATCAAGAAAATTGAAAGTAAGTATACGTGTCTTGAAAAATTCAAAACATTGAATTAAAAAGAAAATGCTAGGAACTGGGAGGTTTTTGTTGAGCTAATTCAAATCCAGTTTCCATTACTTTGTCATACGTCAGATTTTAAGACAAATCTATTTCATTTTGGAGCTATGATCCTACGCATGCTTTATCAGAGTAAATTCCATCCAAATCAGTAAGACTTACTTTAAATAAGCATGCAAAGGGCTGAGGTAGAAACCATTTATGATTGTCTATGTAGGATAAGATGAAATACTGATTGTTTACTAGTAAGCATGGTATCAGCGTCATGATTATCCAATATTCTTTGGCTTTGTGTTACTTGCAGGACTGCGTCTCCTTGCTAGAGTTGAAATGACTACATTGATCATGTCAGGAAAAGTAGCTGGGTTCCCCCCATTTCTGGAGATCAGATGGACTGAAGCTCGGAAGGGTTGTTTTTCAGTGTGGGAGCTGAAATGGCCTCTTGTTGAAAATTCCTTTGTCTCCAGCACTGTCTGCCTACTGGCAAAAGCTGAAAACATCTTTCCTTGAAGACTTTGGAGGCCTGATATGATTTGTTTCTTTGTGTTTAGGTCACTTTGGCTCAGGGGTTGCCTCTTACTTTATCTTTTTGCGATGGCTGTTTGGCATCAACATTGTTCTCACTATAATGACAGGAGCCTTTGTGGTTTTGCCAGAAGTAAGTGATGCTTTTAGATTGTTTTAGACCAAGAGCGGACCATTTGACCTTGGCTGAAGACCCTAAAATGTCTCAAAGTATCTTGAAGGGACTTGAGGACATCATACATGGTGTCATATGAGCCGGATACTTGAAATGGTCTGGAGACTAATTCAATAAACTATTTTCTATATGACCTGGGTGGTGTGCAAGTACTGTAAAATCTACCCGTCCATCTACCTACCTAATTTCCAGACTTGGTTTTTTTTACAGATCTTGGCTGGAGATGCTTTTGGAAGTACTCCCAACAAGCGGATCCCCAGTGATCAGTTTCATTCTGCACAGGACCTGGATACCATCTGGTCTTTGGGGGTAAGCAGAAAATCTTCCCTAGTAGACACATGCGCGCGTGTGCGCACACACACACACACACACACACACACACACACACTTCTTAGATAGAAGTGTTATGGATAACTATGTTATTTCTATTTCTGTAGGGTTACCTTCAGTATTCCGTTTTGTTCTATGGATACTATGGGCAGACGAGGAAAATTGGGAGTGCTGGTTACCGACTGCCCCTTGCCTACTTCCTTGTCGGAATGGCGGTGTTTGCCTACAGTTTTATCATTCTGTTGAAAAAGTAAGGTGGCTCTTTTCATGGCAACCACCTATTTTTTAAAAAAATACATAAATTATTCAACTTTATCCAGTTTGTTCATTAGGAACTGGAAGCAAACAAACTGAAAGACAAAGGAGCTTGCCTAAACCAAAATGTAATACCTTCATGAACTCAAAGTCATTAAATGACCTACAGCAATTTAAGTTCTTCAGTTCTCTTAGTTAGGCAAAATAGCAAAAAAACAAAACAAAATCCCAAATAAAAATGGGCTAAACATAATGGAAGTGTGTACTGACTGCAGTTATATTAGCTAGAATTAGGAGTAGGTTGAGATACCTCAGTCAGAGTCCTTCAAGCGAACACAGTGCTAGGCTGCCTTAACAGAGGGATAGAATCAAGGTCCCGTGAAGTGTTAATACTACTTTACAATGCCTTGGTAAGGCCACACTTGGAATACTGCATCCAGCTTTGGTCATCACGATGTAAAAAATGTTGAGACTCTAGAAAGAGTACAGAGAAGAGCAACAAAGATGATCAGGGGACTGGAGGCTAAAACATATAAGGAACGGTTGCTGGGATTGGGTATGTCTAGTTTAATGAAGAGAAGAATGAGGGGGGACATGATAGCAGTGTTCCAGCATCTCAGGGGCTGCCCCAAAGAAGAGGGAGTCATGCTATTCTCCAAAGCACCTGAAAGCAGGACAAGAAGCAACGGATGAAAACTAATCAAGGAGAGAAGCAACCTAGAAGTAAGGAGAAATTTCCTGACAGTGAAGACAATTAGCCAGTGAAACAACCTGCCTCCAGAAGTGGTGAATGCTCCAACACTGGAGGTTTTTAAGAAGAGACTGGACAGCCATTTTGTCTGAAATGGTATAGGGTTTCCTGCCTGAGCAGGGGGTTGGACTAGATGACCTCCAAGGTCCCTTCCAACATTATTGTTGTTGTTGTTGTTGTTATCATCCTCCTCTCATCCTCCTCCTCATCATCATCCCTGGTCTGAAGGATAACAATGTATGGGGTCATTTGATGGTTATTTTCCAGGATGGCCAAAAATTCCAGAATGAGCCTTGCTAGTGCTTCTGATGAAAACTACACCTTTTGCTGGCGAGTGTTTTGTGCTTGGGACTATTTAATTGGCAACCCTGAAGCTGCAGAGAGCAAGTCCGCTGCCATAGTGAACAGCATCAGGGTAAGCTAATCAACATCCAAGCGGAAGAGAACCGGTGCCTGCAACACAGTAGACAAACAAAAATACCATGACGTTGTATTGTGTAGAGTCATTAGAAGGATATTGACCATAAGTCACACAAAAGTTTTGTTGGAGTGGACAGCTTCGGGGCCTGTATATTTATATTATAAGTATAATTTATTTATTTATTTATTTTTTATTTTAATTCCATTTATATCCCGCCCTTCTCCGAAGACTCAGGGCGGCTTACAAGCTTAGCAGTAGCCTTCATTCTATGTATATGCCTGCTTATTAGGGTTTTCACACACACCCCAAGCAGCATTATTACAAAGTCAGCTTAATTGCCCCCAACAATCTGGGTCCTCATTTTACCTACCTGGGAAGGATGGAAGGCTGAGTCAACCTTGAGCCTGGTGGGACTCGAACCTGCCCTAATTGCAGGCAGCTGGTGTTACTTAAGGAGGCATTAGCCCACTGCTCCACCAAGGCTCATTTATTTATATTTATATTATTTATATTTATATTATATTTATTTATAGGCTATTTTGCCTTTGTTTCTTTTAAGGAAGCTATACTGGAAGAGCAGGAAAAGAAAAAGAGCACAAACCTGTACGTATGCATATAATTTTTCCCCTCTAGTGCAGGGGTCGGCAACCTCGGCTCTTTTATGACTCGTGGACTTCAACTCCCAGAATTCCTAGCTGGCTAGGAATTCTGGGAGTTGAAGTCCACGAGTCATAAAAGAGCCGAGGTTGCCGACCCCTGCTCTAGTGATATACAGTACGACTGATCGGGGAAAGACCAGAAGCCAGATCCGTCTCTTAAACTGTTATAGGTCATAACTGTTGGTTATGACCTACAAAGCCCTACATGGCATGGGTCCGGATTACCTACGGCAGCACCTGCTGCCGCCATCAACTTCCCTCCATCCAGTGCGCTCCCACAGAGAGGGCCTCCTCAGGGTGCCTCCAATCAAAGAATGCCGATTGGTGGCCCCCAGGGGGAGGGCGTTCTCTGTGGGTGCGCCAGACCTGTGGAACCGCCTTCCGGTTGAGCTCCGGATGGCCCCCGACCTGCGCTCCTTCCGGCGTGATTTAAAAACCTATCTATTTGAACAATCTGGCCTGGTCTGATGGGTTTGGGGTTGGATTTAAATAAGTTCTTAACACATTTTTAGTATTGTATTCTTGGGCATAATTATTTAATTTTTTTTAAATCTCTTTTTTAACTTTTGTATTTACACTTTTGATATTTATTGCCCTGTTACACCGCCCTGAGTCCTTCGGGAGAAGGGCGGTATAAAAATTTAATAAATAAAATAAATAATAAATATAAACTCCTGAAATGATCTGAATCTTCTTTTCTGCTTCCTCTCCATATTCAGAGCAGTGACAATAAGCTTAAGAATAATTGCAAACATCTTGGTCCTTCTCTCCCTGGCGGGAAGTATTTACATCATTTATTTTGTCGTGGATCGATCGCAGAAGTTGGAAAGGACGAAGAAAGAGCTGAGCTTGTGGGAAAAGAATGAGGTGAGAGCACGTTTTCTTAGCTTCAGACTCCTTTTCCAATATGAGATATGAGCCAAAGCGATCCTTTTCCTCTTCAACTGAGCTATCTATAATGGCTGTTTATGAGCCATCATAATGACGATAACATACTGGACACACACTCTATGTGCCTGTGTTTTCAGATGCTTGTTCTCCATCCTCCTGAAAGGGCCACGGCAGAAACTTCATTCCATTTCCATTTTGATACCAACTTACTTGGTGTTAGACTTTCAAGCCAATGAATAAACTGAAACCTGACTGTATTTTATTTATTTATTATTTATTAATTTAATTTGTATACCGCCCTTCTCCCGAAGGACTCAGGGCGGTGAACAGGGCAATACATAATAAAAACAAGATACAAAAATTAAAAATCTTTCAAAATGCTTCGATGGCAAGTGTTTGTGCCTGGGATTGCTCAGTCGCGTGCATTTTTGAGTTGTGTCACATAATCCGTCAAGGATGAAGTTCCAGTAAAGAGCTGTATTCTGATATGCGTGATGGTTTAATAATTGCATAAAAATCAAGCGCTTTCCCGCCCCCATCCTGAAAATAAGACATTCTTCTCTTGTTTCCAGGTTAGCGTGGTTGTCTCCCTGATTACCATGCTTGCACCGTCTGCCTTTGAACTGATAGCCGCTTTGGAGATGTATCACCCCAGAACTACACTCCGCTTCCAGCTTGCCAGGTGTGAGACATCATCTGCATCACATCCACTTAGCACAGGGGTCTTCAAACTTGGCCCTTTTATGACTTGTGGGCTTCAACTCCCAGAATTCCTCAGCCAGCCTGGCTGAGGAATTCTGGGAGTTGAAGCCCACAAGTCATAAAAGGGCTAAGTTTGAAGACCCCTGACTTAGCAGAATAAAAATGGCCTCAATCATTTCCACCTGAAGGGACAGATGGAATGGGGTGGACTTCCAGTGAAAAAATCATTTCCCAATTTTTGTTTCTTGGTTGTTGTGGTTGTTTTCCAGAGTGTTGGTCTTATATTTGGGAAATCTCTACAGCTTGATCATTGCACTTCTGGATAAAGTGGATAGCATGAGCTTTGCTGTAAGTTGTAAATCTTTATCATTTTGGCTAGCAAGATGATCTCAGTGCTTTGCAATAATCCCCATGAGACAAGTAGGGATTTTGGTGAACTGAAACGCTTCAGCACACAGTTGAGGCAGAATTACACATCTGTAACTGTAAGGGACGCGGTGGCTCAGTGGGTTAGGACGCTGAGCTTGTCGATCGGAAGGTCGGCAGTTTGGCGGGTCGAATCCCGAGTGCCGCGTAACAGAGTGAGCGCCTGTTACTCGTCCCAGCTTCTGCCAACCTAGCAGTTCGAAAGCACGTAAAAATGCAAGTAGAAAAATAGGGACCACTCCGGTGGGAAGGTAACAGCGTTCCGTGCGCCTTTGGCGTCTAGTCATGCCGGCCACATGACCACGGAGACGTCCTCAGACAAGCGCTGGCTCTTCGGCTTTCAAACGGAGATGAGCACCGGCCCCTAGAGTCGGAAACGACTAGCACACATGTGCGGGGGAACCTTTACCTTTACCTTTAACTCTTCAGTATTTCATTGTAAAAATGATAAAGTGTTAATGCTCTCATTTTTTTGCCTTCCCCTTTTATTTGTAATAGTGATAAAACTGTTATCTCAGAATGTTATCTCATGTGGGTTGGAATATAAGAATGGCTTTATAACAGAAATTCAATCCACACTATTAACAAACTTGACATACAAGCATAAGCTGCATTACTGTAGGGAAAAAAAGAAGTAATAGATAAGAATAATACAATATTCAATTAATTGTCTCTATCCCCTAACCAGGGATGTTTTGGCTGTTGTGATTACATTTCAAAAAGTGATATTGGAAAGACAAAGTTAAGTACACTCATAATAAGAACTAAACTTGTTTTGATTTAATTTAAATGTTTTAAATATTTTTTTCTCTTGACACACTGGCAATTATAATTAAGCAGCAATTGTTGAGCAGGAGAGAGACTCCAGGCTCTATTACAGGGGTGTCAAACTTCCATCCCACAGGCCGGATACGTCATGCCGAAACCACACCCATTCCATTGCTGGCAATGGAAAAAAAGTTGTGAAACGTCACATGACATTGTGAGTTTGACACCCCTGGTCTATTACCTACTTTTTGGCAAAGTCCAAGTATTCTTGAGGCTGCAAACTGTGACTTAAAAGCTTTAAACGGGACTGGGAAAGTGGAAAGACCCACTTTCTGAGTTTTCATTTCAATATATGATTTCAGAAGATGGAGGTTCATAAAAATGGAAGCAACAACATGGGTACCACCACCTTCTTAGCAGCAAAAACCGTCCTGGAGCACAACTTTTCAACCCCAATTCCAAATATGCGAATGATTAAGAATGGCACTTTCCTTCTATATGAGAATCACACCCATAGCTACGCTCGCCGGGTTGAATTCAACAATACAGCACCTTACGACGCCAACGGCGAAAGTCACCAAAGTCAATGCTGGGAGACCTATGTTGGTCAAGTAGGTCTCATCCTTATCCGAGCTGTTTTCTTTTTCCGTCGATGGCAGCAGAACTGAAGAAATGTTTGGCAGGAGGATCAATGGAGACCTGCCTTCCCATCCTTAATATTATTGCTTCTGCTGTTTCTAAAGTAGCAAGGATGCTGCTTATTTTTTTTTATGAATACTCCACTTACAAATATGTTACACATTTCAGTGTTAAATGCCTAGGTAGTAATGCACGTTTTGATGTGCGTGCGTGTGTGGTTTTTTTTAAGTGTTACTGTTGGTCATTGCATTGTGTTTTGTTTCAGGAGATGTTGAAATTGTCAATTATCGATATGCTGTTCACTGTAGCTAGCATCCTCCTGATTGATTTTTTCCGTGGTCTTTTTGTCCGGTACTTAAGTGACTGCTGGTGCTGGGATCTGGAAAACAAGTTTGTGAGTATAGGTTCAAACAAATAAATAAAAAAGTATAAATTGGAGCATATTCCATGGAGGTAGGAGCCTTTTTGAAATCTTCCTTCTTCATTGCTTTCAGTGAGTGGTGCAAGGATCGATCCATAATACTTTCAACCAATAGAGGGCAGTGTTCCATCTAAATTTGATCTGAACCAGTAACTGGAGAGCAGATCTTTAATGCTTTAAATCAGTATTTCTTAAAGTCTGGACAGAGGACCTCTGAAATCCCCCTGAGACCCTCTCAGGGGGACCTGCAAAACTAAAATTATTTGCCAGCCTATGTTGAAAAATAATAAAACATTTAAATCCCTTCAAGTATTTAATTAAATTATATTAAATTAATTTTAAAATTTTAATTTTATTGTTATTAGGAATTGTGGGCTTGTACTAATTTAATTCTATTTTATTCTTTTTTGTACTGTTTTAATTGCCCTGTGAACCACCCTGAGTCCTTCGGGAATAGGGCAGTATATAAATTCAACTAATAAATAAATAAATAAACAATCATGAGAAGTGATAGTAGCAGCAAAGACATCAGAATTTGTAATACAATAAATATTGATAAATATAACCCATGCACACAGAAGCTCTTTCGTCCTGCATAATTTTTAAGAGTGGCAAAGGGAGCAGAGAGGGGGGGGAAATGTAAGAAACACTGCCCCACATGTATCTCTTTAAAAAGAATTTGCTACTAAATCTTTTTAATTGTTTTTGTTCCTTACTTTGCAGCCGGAATATGGGGAATTTAAAATAGCAGAGAATGTCCTGCATTTGGTCTACAATCAAGGGATGATCTGGTAACAAATTAACTTCATTCTGTTTACCTTAGTGATAGTTCATTTTTGAGGAACTTACAGCCATATTGCCTTTGAACCGCAGACCAGTAACTGCATTCCCAAAAGGGAAATTGTTTACTAAGAGTTGTATACTGTTAGCTTGTCTGCATTAGTAGTTCCTTCACCGGGGCACTGCTTATTTGATGGTTGGTCTAGCATAGCTGGCTCAGGAATTCTGGGAGTTGAAGTCCACGAGTCATAAAAGAGCCAAGGTTGCCTACCCCTTGTCTAGTGTTAATCATGCTGTTAATCTCTACTCATAAGGGTGATGGCCAAATTCATTTCTTCCTGTTGGCCAAACTCATAAATAACCAAACCCATTCCGACTGAAGCAAGAAGAAGCTTGTTCATTAATAGTCTACTTCCCAAATTAAGAACATTGATGAGTGGGCTCTGGTTGTTCCCATTCCTAGGATGGGAGCCTTCTTTTCTCCTTGCCTCCCTGCATTCAACGTCCTGAAGCTGATTGGGCTGATGTACCTAAGAAGCTGGGCAGTGTTGACCTGCAATGTCCCTCATCAGCAAGTCTTCCGAGCTTCAAGGTTGGTTACTTCACATGTATCGCCACAGAAACAGCAAAACACAAGCTCTGGCAGTTGTTTTCACAATTGTCTGTGAACATAAAAACAAAACAAACACCTAAGGATCAAAAAATCGAATAGATTAGATATATGAGTTTGGTTTAATTTGACTTGGCTTTTTAAACCTAATAGTTAAAACTTACTGAGTGTACTGATAGAACATAGAATCATACTGTAAGGCTGGAAGGAATCTCAGAGGTCTTCTAGTCCAACCCCCTGCTTGAGGAAGGAGACCTTATATCATCCTGATCAAATAGTTGTCCGTTCTATTTTTCAAAACCTCCAGTGATAAGAGCACCCACAACTCTGGGAGGCAAGCTGTCCCGATTAATTGTTCTCAGTGTCAGAAAATTTCTCCTTATTTCTAAGTTGGATCTCTCTTATATAAGCTTCCACCCATGACTTCTTGTCCTGCCCTCTGGTGCTTTGGAGAATAAGTCAATCCCCTCTTCTTTGTGACAGCCCCTCAACTCTTGGAAGACAATTATCCCCCAACCCTTCCCTTTGATAGCCTAAATATACCTAGCTCCCCTTGTGAGTTTCTCTCCTCCAAATTACTGCGTGGGGCTACAGAAAGCTTTGCCAGCATCTTAAAAACAGTGACTGGAAGATAAAATATGGAACTTTGCCACGTTGCAATGTTGAAGTTATTTCTCCACCTTTTTTTGTTGTGGTTCTAGCAAATGAATGTTTGTGTGATGCTTTTAGAAAGCCAGGGCTAAAATTTGAACCCTTGCATTCTTTTAGAGAAGGAAGATCAAATAGGGTTAAGTAAATGGAAAATATATCTATATTTTATCTGTAATAACATATCCTTGTATCTATAAACCTACTAAGGTATTGCACACTATAAAAATGTTTACTACTGATAATAATATTAATAATATTACCAACAAATGTGGCACTTGGCCTTGTAGTTGGGATTTTAAAGGCCTTGGATTACTAGAGAAGCAAGGATATGTAATGCTTTATGTAACAATGAGAGCTTTCTTTTCAGATCTAACAACTTCTACTTAGCTATGCTGTTGTTTATGCTCTTTCTGTGTATGCTGCCAACCATCTTTGCAATTGCTCGCTACAAGCCATCTCTAAACTGTGGCCCATTTAGGTAAGTGGATACTGGCTTTGCTTCACTTAATATGCCAAGTAATATTCTACTAACAGAGCTACTTTGTGTTAATTTAAAAAAAAACCAACAAAAAAACATCTACAAAATCAGAGCTCATTCCACAAATAATGCTATTGGAAGATAGATACTGTGGTTGTGGTGTCCTGATTTTTCATAATTAGATAGCTCCACGTGTGTCTTTTATGCATCATTGTCATAAAATGAGGAACACATACCATAAAAATAAACAATATTGGAAAGTAAAGAACTGGGTTGAACTGCGATAGGCTGCTGATCAGGTTGCTGATCTACGCCACTCCACTGACTTTTTCACGGTCTTCTGAGAATTGAGGTTCAGCAACAGGTGGAAGGTCACAGGTCATCTTTCCTCAAAGTGGAGGTAGATAAGAAGCCTTGAGTTCAGCTTGAAAAGATTTTAATCCCAAGTTGTTTAAGAGGAAACTTGTCGTCTATCCATGTATGGACTTTATCCCTCCAGCTTGCTCAACTAGTGGTCATTTCCCCCCATTCTTCCTAACATATCTAGCTCAGAGCTTGGCTGTGAACAGAAAATTATTCTGAAATGTTTTAAATGCTGCCGATTTTCTGAGACAACAACTGAATATTTTCCTTCTAGTGGGCAAGAAAAAATCTATGACATTGTGTCTGAAACTATTCGAAACGACTTCCCTCCTTGGTTTAACTCTGTGATGGCTTATATCAGTAGTCCTGTGGTGGTCCTTCCAGCTTTATTATTACTCTTGTAAGTCTAAACACTTTTATTTGATTTGATGGTCAGTATTTCAAGTGGACTCCAAGCTCTGTGTCCAGGAGAATCTGGCCATGTCATTATCCTGGGAGAACTTCCATTTTAGCCAGCAAATGGAAGAGGCTAAGAGATAATAATATTGAAAAAGACCTCTGCATTTAGATAGCTAATATGTTGGGTTTAAGGGACGCGGTGGCTCAGTGGGTTAGGACGCTGAGCTTGTTGATCAGAAGGCTGGCAGTTTGGCGGGTCGAATCCTGAGTGCTGCGTAACAGAGTGAGCGCCTGTTACTCGTCCCAGCTTCTGCCAACCTAGCAGTTTGAAAGCACGTAAAAATGCAAGTAGAAAAATAGGGACCGCTACGGTGGGAAGGTAACAGCGTTCCGTGCGCCTTTGGCGTCTAGTCATGCCGGCCACATGACCACGGAGACGTCCTCGGACAAGCGCTGGCTCTTCGGCTTTGAAACGGAGATGAGCACCGGCCCCTAGAGTTGGAAATGACTAGCACGCATGTGTGGGGGAACCTTTACCTTTACTTATGTTGGGTTTATGACTAGTGCCTTCTAAGTATTCATCAGGTCTGCCCTGGCTTAGCTTCTAAATCCAAACAAGGTTATAGTTATAGTTATAGTTTATTTGATTTATATACCGCCCTTCTCCTTGGTAGGGACTCAGGGCGGTTCACAGGGCATATATCAAAAAGAGAATACAAAAATTAAAAAAGGAATTAAACCCATGCCCAATAAAACAGTGGTACAAATTAAAAACAATTAAAAACCCATAATCCCCCATCAGGCCAGGCCAGCTAATTCGAACAGGTGGGTCTTCAGGCCCCGACGGAAAGTTCGGAGGTCTGGTGCCATCCGGAGCTCCACCGGCAGTTGATTCCATAATGCCGGAGCCCCCACAGAGAAGGCCCTCCCCCTGGGGGCCACCAGTCGACATTCCCTGACTGGCGGCACCCTGAGGAGGCCCTCTCTGTGGGAACGCACAGGGCGGAGGGGAGTCGATGCCGGCAGCAGGTGGTCCCCGAGGTGGCCAGTTGCAGGGAAGAAATCTCCTTATTATGGAAACAAATTATTGAAGTTATGTTTATTCAGTTCTTTTAATTTAATGTGATGTAAATCAAAGACATCTCTACTGATATTTTTTCCTCCTGATATTCCGCCCCCCCAGCATGCTAATATATTACCTGCAGAGTATTGCGAGGTCATTAAAATTCACCAACAGCCAACTAAGGATGCAGATCCAAACTGTAAGTGCTGACTAAAATGCTCATACCACGTTTTTGGTATTTTTTAAAAAAATAAAATTAATTCTTACCAGAGAGAAAAAAATGAATCAACGGGTGGGTAGCAGGTACAGATAGCTTTTATACCCACAAACTTTATTTGATGTCTGAGCGCAATGTTTTGTTTTTCAACAGAAGTATTAGATAAGGCTGAACTTTTAACCAGTTAATTTGGTATCTGTTGTAGGAAAGAACTGAAGACAAGAAAAAAGTGGTCAAAATGGCAGCAGGTGAGCAAATACTTCCTTAAGGTGCTCGGCCTCATTGGACTGTTATGTTCGGTCCTCTTTTTCGCGAAATGCAATAATAATTGAAAGCAAAAGCTGTCAAATGAAACATATGGAGACTAGCCTAGCCGTGTTTACCTGCTGCAGAAAGAACCAGAAGAAGATTGTGACAAATTTCAGACCAATGCATTAATTAGAGAATCAGCTTTTGAAACTCCAGGACAGAGCTACAACCAGAATTCAAGAACTTTGGGCAACTCACTGAGTTTTGAATTTAACCGTGCCTTAAAACCATACTTCGTTTTACTTCGGTTATAGCTTGTAATGTTGGGATGTCATGATTTATGGTTTAGGATGATGTGTGAATCCAGCTTCTGATTCTTGTTTAACAAGCCAGGATTAAAGCACGTCACATTTTAACATGATGGGCAAATTCAGCTGGAGGATGCTGGTTGAGTTACTAAGGTTGTGCTTTCGATAAAATATGTGCTACGCCATTGATCAGTTCCAGCTGATGATGGGAAGCAATGACTGATTTCCCCCCCCCCTAAATTTTATTTTTTAGCTAGAATCCAAAACGTAGAAGGAAATGGCAAGCGGCCCGAACAGGAGACTGACGTCATCAGTCTGGAGTCTTCAGCTCGCTCCTCAACCCCTAGGAAAAATGGCAGTGTAGTGAACTTTGAGTCTCCCAAACCCAGCCAAATACAGACAATATCTCAATCGGTACCACCCCCTGAAATACTGAAAGCAGTGGGCCCATCCCCAGCAAAAGATAATCCAGGTGTTCCAACACCTGTAGCACCAATACCTGTCACTCCAACACCTCCTATTCCTGAGATGGCAAAGCCTAGAACAGAACCTTCAATCAACAGGTAAGACCCTTCCCAGAAACTAAAGAAACCAGAGAGAGTGACTGGCCAAAGTTACCCAGGTGGCTTTCATGTGGGACTAGAACTCACCGTCTCCTAGTGATTGGCCCATAGCCATCCAGCCGGCTTCCATGACTAAGGTGGGACTAGAACTCACTGTCTCCTAGTGATTGGCCCATAGTCACCCAGCTGGCTTTCATGACTAAGGTGGGGCTAGAACTCACCGTCTCCTAGTAATTGGCCCATAGTCGCCCAGCTGGCTTTCATGACTAAGGTGGAACTAGAACCTACGGCCTGATGTCTTAACCACTAGACCAAACCACTTAGCCATCCTGACCCTCTCTTTCTTTCTCAGATACCCAAACACCATGCATGGGAGTGCTAGCGAACTCTGCAAAGCCAAAGTCTATACTCCTGTAAGGATGAAGAAACGCATGGAAGATGCTCATTCCGAACCCTTGTTCAGGAAAATGAAGCCGGAATCTCATGGGGCCCCCGGGGGTCCCCCTTTTGTGGGCCACAGAGCTCACACAGCCAAGTACTACATTGTCAACGAGCATCAGCCCCGCAAAAAAATCCTCCGTGCCACAACCCGGCCGCCAAGGAACATCCGGATGGATGAGACAGGGGACTTTGTGGAGTTATATCCACGTCACATCCGAAGATATGTGGTTCGAACACCCCGCAGGGCCTACTCACCTCATTACACTGAGGAGGAGGAAGAAGAAGAAGGGTACAGAAGAGGCGTCACTAAGCAGACTCATCACCGCCCGCGGTCCCTGTCAGACCTCCGAGCCCTCCCTCGCTTCTACATTGGGGAGTGGACCGACAACCAGGCTCTGCCAAGCAGGTCCCTAGCGAAAATGCGCTACAAGTCTTGGGAAGATGGTTTCGGTTTGACTTATGGCAGAGGCCCCCACCCCCACCGAAAGATACACCTGAAGAATATTGAATTTGACCAGACTTATCCAGAACACCCTGGCAAAGCCACGTCCAAGCCGTCTCCGTCTCCCACAGAGTCCGATTCCATCTCTCCTGAATCGAGCAGTGATCAGCCCACCAGTGGCAACGATCAGTACATCCAGGTCCTCCCCAGCAAAGAGAAATATCTGAAATCGGGAGCGAAAGGAACTCCTCAAAAGACAAACTCTGGTGTGGAGTTGAACCTGGCTGAAATGAATGACCTGATATGTTCCAATGTCTGAAGGAAAAGTCTTCATCAGGGTTCAGTCCAAACTGGGAATAAACAACATGGCGACTGCTTTAGAAAGAAGGTTGCAGTTTATTCAAGAGGAGAGCCAGACAGAAAGATGACACTGGAAGAGAAGAGAGAGAGAGAGAGAGAGAGAGCGCATGTAGGGAGTGGGTTTTTATACCCTCTTGGGCTTTTTTTTGGAGTTGTTTCCTGTTCCTGTTTGAGGCTTTGTATTCCCTGTGTCGTCTACTTTGACCTGAGTCTGAATCTGCCCCTTTGGCATGTGGGGGTTAATCTTATTATGTCCTGTCCTAGAGTTTGTGTGGGGTATGTAGATTTTAGGTGTCTTTGTCTTCCTAAGCTTCTAGCTGGAGGACTGCAACCTTCCTGAATGGATTATTACATCTGCATTTCTACAGAGCTGGTTTCTGCTTGCGGGAGGGAGACGTGGGGCTATTAAGAAAAACTGGGTATGCTTTTCTGCTTCTTTAAGATCCTTTGAGCAAATATAATATTCTGCCCTTTTAATATTTCCTTCTTGGGTGGGGTGGGGGGCTGACTTCCCACAATAGGAAGAAAAAAATTGCAACATTTGGGAACTGTGAACTGAGGCACACTCAGAGCTCTGCCAGGTACCCCACAATCCTAAATGTTTGGGCTTTGCTTAAGCGTTGTTACATTCCACTTGAGGACGAATGTTGAGTAGTTCCACTCCTGTAACATTCTCTCTACTTGCTTATTCTTGGCTAAAGTATCTTTGCTGTAGTAAAATTGGACTGTAGTAACGACCGTTCAAAATCATCTTTAACAAGCATAGAGAAGAAGCTGATCCCACCCATTGCATTTAAGTCAGGGGTCTTCAAACTGGGCCCTTTTATGACTTGTGGACTTCGACTCCCAGAATTCCTCAGCCAGCATGCTGGCTGAGGAATTCTGGGAGTCGAAGTCCACAAGTCATAAAAGGGCCAAGTTTGAAGACCCCTGATTTAAGTAATGGATTCTGGCATCAGCAGGCCAGCTTGCCAGAACCAGGGGCTGCTTTCTCTGTTGTTCAGTTACATTACTCTGCTCACTCCAGACATTAAATAAAATATTAACTAGCAACAGTTTGCATACGGTTAAATAATCAACTTCAATTGATTGATCGATTAGATTTTTATCTTGCCTTTATTATTTTACAAGTAACTCAAGGCCGGGAACCTACCCATTACTCTTTCCTCCTCCTATTTTCTCCACAACGACCCTGTGAGGTGGGTTGGGCTGAAAGAAAAAGACTGGCCTAAAGTCACCCAACCAGCTTTCGTGCCTGTCAGAACTAGCATTCACTGTCTCCTGGTTTCTAGCACCTTAACCATTAAGCAATTAATTTAACAATTTTATTAACAAACAAAAAAAAAAACAATTTTGCTGGGTTTCTCCCAAATCTAATTGTCATGAGGGTTTTTAACCTTCTGTCCTATTCTCACGAGAGAGAAAAGCAAACCCGCTGTAAAAAGACGAAAAGATGGTTAAAGCCGCTTTTTGTCCTGGCGCGCCTGTTTGCTTTGAAGGCATCTGCATCCATCCATCCATCCATCCAGGGCTTTTTTTCTCATACAACGTTCAGAACGGAGTTTGGATGGAACCTTGTAGGGTAGGGCAAGGCGGGTTGTATGACATGTGTGAGTTCCGGCACCTTTTTCTTTTACAAAAAAAGCACTGCATCCATCCATCCATCCATCCATCCATCCATCCATCCATCCATCCAGGGCTTTTTTTCTCATACAACGTTCAGAACGGAGTTTGGATGGAACCTTGTAGGGTAGGGCAAGGCGGGTTGTATGACATGTGTGAGTTCCGGCACCTTTTTCTTTTACAAAAAAAGCACTGCATCCATCCATCCATCCATCCATCCATCCATCCATCGCCCCTACCGTCCACGTGCACCAAGCTGACAGCGGGTGTAAAACAGCCTCTGCTTCCCCATTAGCGCGACTAACAGGCAGTCGTTCTCGCCTTCGCCTTTCCCAACCCGAATCCTCCATTCTCACGATCCTCCGCGTGCGCGCCTGTTGGGAGAAGCGAGAGGAGGAGGAGGAGGAGGAGGAGGAGGAGGAGGAGGCGCGGCGCTGATTCCTCCGAGCAAGGACGGCTGCCAAAGGGAGGCTGGCACTTTTTCTGGGCTGGTCTTAGCAAGTTCCGTCTCTTTCCACCTCCTCCTCCTCCTCCACCGCCGTGCCAGCCATTCCCACTCCAGCCGGGAGCGCGTCACCGTCTCTCGCCATGGAGTACGAGCAGGCTGCTCAATGGGCAGCGCAGCACTTGGAGAGCTACCGGAAGGATCCCAGCGGCTGGAGCGGCTTCAAGCGAGCGGTAAGCTGGGGAGGGGGGGGGGATCCCCCTGGATCACCGATTTTCCCCTTGAGGGGGCTGAGGCAACGCGCCCCTTTCCCCTTAAGACAGGGGTCTTCAAACTTGGCCCTTTTATGACTTGTGGACTTCAACTTCCAGAATTCCTCAGCCGCTGGCTCAGCCAGCGGCTGAGGAATTCTGGAAGTTGAAGTCCACAAGTCATAAAAGGGCCAAGTTTGAAGACCCCTGCCTTAAGAGGAAGGGGGACACCCGGAGCTGGCCGCCTCGCTCTGGACCACCTGGCAGGACATAACCGTGGTGGAGGGCGCTCCAACCTCCGAAGATCATAACTTCTTAATAGATTATTCAATATGATTGCTTTGATACGCCGCTTATTTCCCTTGTCAAAGCAGTTGCCACCTGCAATGGAAGCTGGGAAGCTACCTCCCTCTCTTCCCCTGCTGGTTTTGCTAGATTTTTATTTTATTTTATTTTATTTTATTTTATTTTATTTTATTTTTTTTAAATCGGCAGGGGAGAACCTGTTTTCACTCAGGGGAGAAGTGTTGTTGTGGTTGTTGTTGTTGTTTTTAAACAACAATAGCAACCAACTTCCGCTTGCCTCCCTTGCGATCTAAAGTGATCCAGCCATTCCCCACTTGCTTCCACCGGCATTCCTTTCCCCGCTGGAAGATTTCCCACTGTCAGATTTGAAAAGGTGAAGTCTGGCCTGCTGGAGTTTCATTCGCGTTTAGAGAGTCTAGATTGTCTTTTAATAGCTCTCCCGTTTTGGGAGTTTGCGAGAGGGTTTGCCAGACAGAAAAGAAAAACGCCAGGATCTTATTACTGCCAAGGATTTCCGTGATGCTCCTGGAGGGGGGGGGGCAGACATGCAGGTATTTGATAAAAAGATTTGTTTTCCAATCATCTCCCAATACTGCAACTGTTAGTATGCTAAACTCGATGAACCAACAGCCTGAATTTGATCGCCTTTGCTAGATTCCGGAACTGAATCTCTAGGCCAGGGGTCCCCAATCCTCCCAACACCCCTCCCCCCCCGGTTCCTTGGACTAGTACCAGATGGCGACATGCCAGCAACTGGTCCACACAAACAAGCAAAGCCCCATCCACAGGACACAGCACACCAAACCAATCACTTCTCTCCATGGAACGGGTCCCTGGTGCCCGAAAGGTCGGGGACCTCTGCTCTAGGCAGAAGATAGATGAATACTTTATTTTACACAATGCTTCTTTCTTTTCCGTGCTAACACTTTGTGCAAAAATTAAAAGCTGGGCATTTTTTATTTTTATTTTTTGCCCTGGAAGCCAAGTCTCAAAACAACAACAACAACAACAACAACAACTTGTATATATGCAATTGGATATTTCGTAAAAACAAAGGGAAGATTGAGGGGTTATGTTAGAAAAAACCCAGACTGTTTCCAAAAAGAGACTGCCATAGAATTGCTCCATCCAATATGTGACATCTAGAGAAGAAGTTTTAAGCAGAATTTGGGACATAGGAATGGTGAGGAGGAAACCGCCTCAAGAGAGAGAAAGAGAGAGAGAGAGAGAGAGAGAGAGAGAAGAGAGAGAGAGAGAGAGAGAGAGAGAGAGAGAGAGAGATTGTGACATCTAGAGAAGAAGTTTTAAGCAGAATTTGGGACATAGGAATGGTGAGGAGGAAACCGCCTCAAGAGAGAGAAAGAGGAGAGAGAGAGAGAGAGAGAGAGAGAGAGAGATGTGGAGCTGCATACCCCTCCCACTTTCTTGCTCTTGAGTTATTGTTTTTTAAAAAATTTCCATTGTGCCTGAGTGCCCAGGTCAGTTTCTGACTCCTGGACTAGGCCTTGCGGGTTTTTTTTGGCAAGGAGGTAGCTTGCCGTTACTTTCTTTCTAGGGCTGATAGAGAGGGATTGGCCCAAAGTCACCCAGCTGGTTTTGTGCCTAAGGCAGAACTAGAACTTGAGGTCTCCTAGTTATTATTAGATTTTTATCCCATCTTTGTTAAGTAATTGAATGTGGCAAACACACATAAAATGCCTTCCTCCTCTTATTTTCCACACGACAATAACCCTCTGAGTTGTCTTGGGCTGAGAGCGCACACCTGGCTCACACTGTGTCATTATTTGGGATTCACGTCCACAAATATTGCAAAAGGATACAAGTCGTCCAAGACTTAACACACCTTCGGTGACCGCTTGAAGTTTACCACGGCGCTGAAAAAAGTGACTTCTGACCGTTTTTCACACTTATGACTATCACAGCATCCCCACAGTTCACACGATCAAAATTTGAACGCTTGGCAACCGGCATGGATTTTTGACAGTCGCAGTGACCCGTGATCATGTGATCAGTTTTGGCCACCTTCTGACCAGGTCAATGGGAAGCTGGATTCACTTCAGAACTGGGTTACTAACTTAATAACTTTCAGTTTCAACAGAAAGACTTGAACTAACTCCAGAATTACTCATGTTTAAAGAAGGCCTGTTGAAAGTTGTGGCTAATGAAAAATCTAGTTGCTTTAAGCAAATTTATTTATTTATTTATTTATTTGTTGACAGGAGACAACCTTGTATGTGTTTTTTTAGTCTCTTACTTCCCTAAAATTTATTCTTAACGTATTAAAAAAAAAACCAAACATTTTTTAGTCTCTTACTTCCCTAAAATTTATTCTTAACGTATTAAAAAAAAACACCCAAACATTAAGGTTGAATAAAACCTCATTCAGTTTCAGTGTGTAGCAATAATGCAGCTGATTGTACCTGATTTCTTTTTTTAAATGTCTTTCTAGAATAATGTTACAATATCTTGGAGACCTTCAACTGTATTTTGTGGAAAACTGTAAGTAAAATTGCAGAAACAAAACAACATTTAGGTCATTTTCTGGGGGGATAAATTGATATCTGAGATGTCACTTCTGTCTTATTTATTGCTAATTTTAGTTCTATGCATTTAAAATGTGAATAACATAGTCAACAGCTGGTAGATGAAGCACAAAAAGGTGAAGGTTCCAGTAATGGAAGAGAAGAAAAGAGACTTCTAACCAAGTAGATGTCCAACATACCAATCATAGGCTTTGTTATTTATTTATTTTCTTTGGAAAAGAAAATTCCAAAGTTCATGAAAAAAAAGAATATTATGTAATGTAAGGTGTGATGCAAACTGCATTGCTGCATCATACAGTTATAAATAGCTGATCTTATAAAACATGACTTGTCCCAAAGAGATACGTGTATTTATTTAAGTACCTGAGCATTTGCTTCGGTGAGGTGCTACTTTCTTTGGTGTTCTGTATAAAACAAACACACTTTCTTGCAATTTAAAAAGCAGGCAAATTGTTGGTATGCCCGTGCATTACATGCAGAGGTACATTCACTCATTTTTGTTTGATTTTTATCTCACCTTTATTACTTTGTGTGTAATTCTAGGCCAGTGATGGGGCACGAGGGCGGAGTCTTGTCCCCACTGCCCGGCTGTCATATCCTTGGCTGCACTGCTCCACGCTGGCTGTGCCTGGGGGGTGACTCTCTTCGGGGGGGGCTCCTGGTGAGGAGGGGGCCGTGGGGTGAGGCGGGGCTGGGGCAATGACACACGTGCCCACAGAGAGGGCTCAGTATGCTCCGTCTGGCACACTTGCCATAGGCTCACCACCACTGTTGTAGGCAGTGAACATAGCTGCTATTTCTTCCTCGTCCTATTTTCCCCACAATAACCACTCAGTGGTGAGTTGGGCTGAGAGCAAGTGCGTGGCCCAAGTCAGCCAGTGGCTTTCTTGCACAAGGTGGCACTAGAACTCACAGTCTCCTGGTTTCTAAGCCAACACCTTAACTGGCTCCATTTATTAAGGACACTCAAAATGTAGTTTGATTAAAATAGCACCCTTCTACTTCATTCACTAGGGACGCAGTGGCTCAGTGGGTTAGGACGGTGAGCTTGTCGATCAGAAGATTGGCAGTTTGGCGGGTTGAATCCCGAGTGCCGCATAACAGAGTGAGCGCCTGTTACTCATCCCAGCTTCTGCCAACCTAGCAGTTCGAAAGCACATAAAAATGCAAGTAGAAAAATAGGGACCACTGCGGTGGGAAGGGAACAGCGTTCCATGTGCCTTTGGCATCTAGTCATGCTGGCCACATGACCACGGAGACGTCCTCGGACAAGCGCTGGCTCTTCGGCTTGGAAACGGAGATGAGCACCGGCCCCTAGAGTCGGAAACCACTAGCACGCATGTGTGGGGGAACCTTTACCTTTACCTTACTTCATTCACTAAGATTTTCTCCCATTCTTTCTCCCTCTCTCAAAAGATACAGAGCGGAAGGAATTTTAGCGGCAAAACCAGAGAACGTGTTTAAATGTATAATGCCAGAGACTGGTGGACTTAGAGAAAAATGGGATGACAACGTGAACAAAACACTAGTTGTTGAATCCATAAATGATGTAAGTATAACACGTCTTTGCTTATAGCCAGAGACAGCTAGGAAAGTAAGGTGCTATTGGGAGCCAACCCTGGCTATTGTAGGGTAACTGGAAAGAGAAGGAATTCCCATTATGTTTTGGGATGTAGGGAATAGTGGAAGCACTGGTGTCTCTTTGTGCTGTGCTAAAACTGTGGTGGCTGACTGCCTATCTACTGACATTGAGACTGCAAACACACTGGTTGGGGATGAGAAAGGAAAGAAAGAAAGAAAGAAAGAAAGAAAGAAAGAAAGAAAGAAAGAAAGAAAGAAAGAAAGAAAGAGAAAGAAAGAAAGAAAGAAAGGAAGGAAGGAAGGAAGGAAGAGAAAGAAAGAAAGAAAGAAAGAAAGAAAGAAAGAAAGAAAGAAAGAAAGAAAGAAAGAAAGAAAGAAAGAAAGAAAGAAAGAAAGAAAGAAGAAAGAAAGAAAAAGGAAGGAAGGAAGGAAGGAAGGAAGGAAGGAAGGAAGGAAGGAAGGAAGGAAGGAAGGAAGGAAGGAAGGAAGGGAGGAAAGGGGAAAAAGGAGAAGGAAAAGAAGAACCTTTGGTTTCTGACTCAGCCCTTTTTATACAGTTGCTATTTTGTGATATTTATGATCCTCCAGTGCCCCTTAAAATCCAGCCTGTGTTTATATTTACCACGATGTATGAGTGAGCGCCTGTTACTCGTCCCAGCTTCTGCCAACCTAGCAGTTCGAAAGCACGTAAAAATGCAAGTAGAAAAATAGGGACCACTACGGTGGGAAGGTAACAGCGTTCCGTGCGCCTTTGGCGTCTAGTCATGCCGGCCACATGACCACGGAGACGTCCTCGGACAAGTGCTGGCTCTCCGGCTTTGAAACGGAGATGAGCATCGGCCCCTAGAGTTGGAAACGACTAGCACGCATGTGTGGGGGAACCTTTACCTTTACCTTTATGATGGGTTGGATACCATTATATCTGGGTAACATTCTTGGTTAAATTTAGTTAAGCTTCTATTGTGCAGAAGTACACTGTTAGCTTTGCCATTGGATTGAGGAGAGTCTTAAACATCCTTGCCACCGCTGTGTGCAATTTCAGAACGTTTGTGTCCTGAGAACTACCACCCCTTCAGCTTTTATGAATTTGATCTCCCCAAGAGAGTTCTTAGATGTGGTCCAGATCCAACACAACGAGGACGGCTCAAAAATGACTGCTGGTAAGCTGGTTCAAACATTTGGGGCAGTGGTTTTCTTAGGCCTGACTTACAGCCAATGTGACCATTCAGCTGTGGCCACTGTATGTGGCCATCAGTGACCCAAGACCATCGGAGCATTCTCTTTCTGAGAATTGGGACCCCCATGGCCAGTTTTGCTTTATTAGAAACATTTCTTTTCATCAGAAACACCAGACATTCAACCCAGTCCTAGAAGACACTCTGATTGGTGTAAAATAGTTGCTGTAATGTTGTGAGTGCCTAATACATATAAATGCCTCCCCTGTCACTAGGGGAATCCCAGTTGATAAGAATCTCAATTTTTATTTTTAATGTTCCTCCCTCATAGCAACCAATGTGGAGCATCGCCTTAGTCCTCCTCAGCCCAATTACATCAGAGGCCTGAATTTTCCCTGTGGCTGTTTTGTCATTCCTGTTCCAGGGTAAGATGTGTGGAAGTATTTGATGACACAACCCTGTTAGGCCAAGAATGCTTGAGGGTTTTACACGCCTTTCGCTGTTGCCAAATTAGAGTTTAAGCAACACCCTACAGTTTGAGGGAGGTGGTTTTTCTATAGGAAGTGGCCAGCTTGATGTAAATTTAATAGTTATTTAAGATGGATGTTGTTTGTTTTGTCGTATGTCATCAAGAGTCACAATCTGAGATGAGCAGCTAGATAAATTTGGCAAATAAATAAGAAAGGAATGTGTAGGCTTTATACTTTGCATTAAAAGCCAATTGGACAACTGTTTCATACATGAGTTAATTAGAAACTCATGTTGCTGAGATTGATATAGTTTGGAAATGAATTATGGATGCCACCTCCTCAAAAATACAGCTTCTGTTTCCTAATAGTGCAGGAGCATGCCAACTAATAGATGAAAAGGAAAAAAAAATATTGTGGAGGAAGAGGAACAGTGCCTAACATTTCTTGATGATGCCTCCCATCTGGAGATGGGATAATGCCATCGTGCATGCAATCCCACAATTACAATTACAAAATAGGAAACACATTTGATGCACTATCTCAACTCATGCCATTGGTGTGAGGACAGCATCAGGAATATCTATCTCATTATCATGTCAATGATGGAATAAAATAACTTAGGCTAATAGGCGTGGTCCTTGGCCCGTGGAAGTTGTAGGAATATATAAATATGAAAAGGAGGCCTTGGGGGAAAAATATGGCCTGCTTAAGCTTTTAACTGTTTCATTAAGGTCAGGAGAGGAGGACATTTTCAGAATTTTGGGAGTGCACTGGGATGCTGTCATGATGAGGAAGGCTGTTCATTCATAAAACAGCTGCCATGGTGATGATTGCCCATTTGTAATAGGGCAGCAATGGAGAAACCTGTCTATCCGCAAAATAATGGAAATGATGGGAGCCATCGGTTGTGAAATTTTATCCCTAACAAACCAATATTTAATAGTAAGCCTAGAGGTTTCCCCATAGTGTCATCTCTAAGCCTCCAATGCTTGCTACCACATTTCCAAGCAAAGTCCTGGTTCCACCTGTCTTTTATGTCCCTTAAGAAGGCACAGCAGATCTAATAAGCTTCTCTTTGTCAATAAAGGTGCAACTTGGTCAACTTTCACATCTTACCGTTTCCTTTCAAAGTAAACTAAAATCAGTGTTGAAAAGGGCAAAGAATCAGACGAAAGATAAAAGAAAGAGAAACAACGGAGGAGGCAGGCTGCCACAATTTGTGGAAGGATCCACTGCTGGCTGTTTTTCATCTAAAGTTACAAAACCTGCAAATGTGTGAAAACAGCCAAGTGCCCTTTATTTAGAAAAGCTGAGTTCATCTCCTTCTTTCCAGTAGAAGCTTTTTAAAAGCATCCAGTTTGGGCCATAAAGATTTGCAAGATGGTTCCATTCCGGTAAGATTTTGGTTTTCGCTGCCTGTTGGCTGAGATGCACTGCTGTTACGGTCTTCCCAGTCACCCTTGATTCCTGGAGACGACTTGGCCAGTTGAGGCTGGTTTTCTAGGCAAAATTTTTGGACGTGGTTTCACAAGACCTTCTTCCTGGGATTGAATCGCACAGCTGGCTTCGTGCCTAAAGGACGATTAACAGTTAGGCTTTCCCCACCCTTTCTTCTGCACCTGTATCAAACTGGTTCTCATTGGAGATATTTTTACCCAATTGCTTTCTGATCTTTTTGTTGTTGATGTTGTTCTTGTTTTCTCTGCAGGGATCCAAATAAGACCCGCGTCCTCAGTTTCTTTCAGACTGATCTGAGTGGGAACCTCCCACAGAAAATCGTTGAAACTTTCTTTCCAAGGAGCATAACGGGGTTTTACGGGAATTTGGCTAATGCGGCTGTCACATTGGTGGCTTAAGTTTGTTCCCTGTTTCCCCCCCCACACACCTACCCACCTCTAGTCACAAATGGAAAACGTAGCTGGGCTGTATATTAATAATACTGAGGCTGCACTTTGCAAAGGAACTGCAATCAGTTCGAAAGGATGCACATGAATTTCTCCTTAATTTAGATGGAGAGCTTGTGAGCCCAGCGGTAGAACTAAATAGCATTTTATTCACACCACTGTGGTCTGACCTCGCTAAGGACTCTGAAAAGAAATGAATCTCTGCAGGTTTGGGTTTGCAAGAAAGGCGTTCAAAGATAGTGACACCTCAACAGGAAAGAGTTGGACAGCAATTCACTGTAAATCGGAAAAGCAAGCAAGAAGATCTGATGCTGTGTATTTGCCAAATTCCATCCCTTGCTTTATCTCTCACACAGAACTCCTGAGTTTAGATCTCCACCCAGGTGCCTATCAAGAGTTCCTTTTCATGTGGTCTAGCTGCTTTGAGCCAATGAGGCATTTCCTGCTGAAGTGAAAAAAAAGACTCTGAAGAAACCACATTTGTTTTTCATATGTTCTCCTCCCATACCATAGCAATAACAAATATCTGCCTGCATTTTAGCCTGCATAGCAGGGGAAAAAGATCCTGACTTACAAGCCTTCTGTAGGAAGAGAGATGTTTATGCCCAGAAACATTCAAGCGTACCAAACTCTTAAGCATGAGGAAGAATGTGGTTATGGTAAATTTTGGTTGATTACAGAACAGCAGGTTGTCAGAGACGATGATGTAACAAGAAACTAAGATAAACATCAGCCAGTTTTGCGCTGTAGAGAGAAATGACCTCTGGAAGTGCATCTGTCCCATGTTTCTGCCTTCACAAACTCTTCCTGCCTGATCCAGATGACCACTGATCTTGGGCAGTAATATTTTCTAAACCATAATAGGTTGTTCTGATGTGCTTTTATACACCAGAAATAAAACAGGGTGCTTTTTAATGTCACTGTTGTCCTTGTCTCTGCTTGGACTGAAGCTTGCAGCAGCTTTTTCTGAAGCGAGTTCTTAGCTGGGGGAGAGAGATAATTGTAAGTAAATGTAACATGATTAAAAGAACAATACTTTATTGGAGGAACAGGTAAAAATGTAGTTAAATCAGGCTTTCCTGATCCACCAATGGACAATCTACAGCCAGTCCAAAGTGAGAGAGGTGTGCTTTCCCAGTGATGGAAATGTACACACAAACACACGTTTATACACTGTAATCCCAGGAATGGTGAAGATACTCCCTCCACCTTACATCAAAGGAAGCCACAGGTCCTGCAATGGATCTCCACGGGCTGAGCTCCTGCATCTGCTTTAATGCTTGTTAGGCAAGTCAAGGCCCAGTTAATTAATCCCGCTATCTCCTTTGCCATCAAATCTTCTTTCAGGGTTCAGCCCTTTTGCCTTGGGCAAAATCCCTGATTAATTCAGGCACAGCTCACCACAGGAACTTTTAATAACACTGCAAACACAAACAAGCAAGCTGTTTACGTTGGCCTCCTTGTCTCTGCCTTTCCTGACATTCCCTTGGCAAGCAAAGAAGACGGGCAGTTCAATCAGCTGCAGAATAGGTTATACAGGCAAGGCATGGGCCTCTAGTTTGGGTCATAGCAGTTCCAGATCTCTTTGAGCATTGTGACCCTCATGGTCACTATTCCTCTCCATGGAGAGAGGAAGCTGTTCCAGCCACTGGGTTTTTCCTCCGGATGGTGGCAGTAATAAACCCATCTGGCAAGGTCCGGATGATGTTCCAAGCTTCAAAGCGAGTGAGTCCTTGCATCAGATGGGTGTGAACTTGCAGCAGCTCATCTCCAGGCTGAATAGGGGGGTTGTGTTGGGGTGTCACGCCTGGAAGATGCAAAGTGTGGTGTTAGTGAGGTATGGGAGGGTAGGGGCGTGAGGGAGATCAAAATACACATTTGTCATTCGTGGATATCCAGAGAAGGAAAGCAGTACAGCACCAGTTGGACTGGAGCAACACAAAAATCATCGGCCACGCTGCCCCCCCTCCACGCTCGCAGGCTGATCAAAGCCTGGCACTCCACAAGCAATTCCATTGACAGACCTACAACCAGCCTATGAACCCCTCAGAATTCAAATCTACCACACAGCCAACCGGCAACAGCAGCGACTCTCAACCCACGCAACCCCAACTAACACTTTACCTCCCAGTGATCCTCACCTGACGTGACCTCCCCATCACAAGACCCTCACTGGACATACCCACTCCTGACCCTCACCTGACCTGACCCTCACCTGATGTGACCTCCTTATCAGAAGACCTGACCACACGTAGCCTTTGGAAGCAGAAGAACACCATCTCCTAAACTCCGCTGAAGATGTTACCTAGCCTGGTAACAAAACATTTGGAAACCAACCCACAAACTTGGAGAATGATCCTTCACAACAAGCATTTTGACCCTGAAAGGTGTCTCCAACCTACCAACATGTTAAGGACATTAGAGAAGCCCTGAGGCTGGACCAGGCTTTGGACTCATCTAGACCAGTCTTCCGTTCCCATAAAGAGGCTCCTAGAAGTAACTTGAGCAAGCCATGATAAGTAATAGCATCCTCTCACGTGTTTTTTTAACAACTGGTTCAGAGACAAACTCCACAGAGTCACTTTTGAGCTGGGTGGAGTCTAAACCTAATGAACCAATTAACAAATTAAATGTACCATTTCCATGTTCTAAAAAAAACCAACACCATCCAACACTACGCTGTGCAATAACAGCAAACTTATTCTCCAGTTGTGTGACTTTACTGTGTATTATTACAAGAAGAGGTTGGCACAGTTGCTTAGAGGGAGGGCAAAGAAAAGAAAGGATACATTAAAAGGGGTGGCAAGATTTAATCTGGGATTTGATTCCACAGCCTGAATGTTTCTTCTCGATTCCAGTGTGCACAAAGTATATCTTTTCCTCAAAATGACCATCCGATTGTTCTAATCTAGTCCATTCACATGTTTCCAGTTTAACATTTCTAGAAAGGTTTAAATGTCTCCTCTAGTTTGCAGTGACATATTTCATCTTTGGACATGACAGCAGTTTGCGAAAGCTTCACAGCCACCAATCCACCATACCTTTGAAAAGCCGACTGATGGTGATTGGTTTATCTCCATGAATGGAGCCTTTTCCTCCTTCCAGACTGAAACCTAAACCTGCGGATGTCTTCTCCAGGGTAACCATGAAGATCAGATCTTCTGGTGCTGGGTCAAAGCAGAACATTATCAGAGGGGGATGTGTTTTGTTAGTAAAAAAGCTATAACATGGCATGGTGCTATGGAAAACCATCGGTTTAGTACAGCTAGATTTGTTCTAGGCTGGGCCACTCATAGGATCTCAGAAAGTTAGTTTAGGGCAGGGGTCTTCAAACCTGGCCCTTTTATGACTTGTGGACTTCAACTCCCAAAATTCCTCAGCCAGGGTCGGAACTATGACACATAGATTTCATCATGAACGCCCTTCTACACCCCCAACACTTAATGCTTCCCCACCGTCCATACTGGGACTTACTGGAATCCACGGAAGTTTCACTTCCTGTTGATGCTGAGGACCGAAGGGGCCCACTGGTGCTCCGTTGTCCCTCTTTGGGTTTTCGTGTGACAATCACAGCCAGCCCGAGGTGCCGCGCTTTTCGCAAGATCTCCAGTGCTTCGGTGTGAGTGGCACCCTTCAGAGATTTCCCATTGATCGATAAGACTTCGTCCCCTTTTTGGATAGTTCCTTCCTGAGTTGCTAGACCATTGGGGAAGACTTTGTGAACCTGTTACGAATTTCCGAAAGATGGAAAGACACACCGTGAGGAAGTTTCCTTACCGGTCTTTCGTTTGCATCTTGAGAAGTAAAGTGGGTGAGTGTTGTTTTTTTTTAAATTGCACTACAGAGTTTGAGAAGTGGAGAGTGTCAGCAAATTAGCCTTAGTTCCATTTAAAAACAGGATTAATTTAGAATGTTCTTGTCATCACTAATAAAATAATATCACGGGGATTTCTTTCCTTAAAAGACAGACAAGCAATAGCAGGATGCTAGAAATAGGTAAGTTTTTGAATTTGCCTCTGTGGTGGCTAAGCTTGTAAGCCGCCCTGAGTCTTCGGAGAAGGGCGGGATATAAATGGAATTTTTTTTAAAAAATTGTTCTACTGTCAAGGAGAATGTAAAAAAAGGAAGAAAGGGGAAAAAAGGAAGGGAGGCAGACTAATGATAATACAGAATATGATTTTACTTCATCTGGTTTAAATTTCATTATGTGCAACAAGATGAAGAGCTGGTATGGTATAGGAATGGGAATACTGAACTAGGAATGGAGAGGCTGGGCTTCCAGCCTTCTTTTGATTATGAAAGAATCCCTATGAGACGGGAACTGAAGCTATTCTCACAAAGGGTTTTTGATCTATCAAGAAGCACCTCCATAAAACAGTCCACCTAGCAGGTTACTTACAACAACAGTCTTGTTTTCAAGGTCTATTCCACCAGCCAAGCTAAACCCAAGGCCAGTCCCTTCTTCTTTATGCAGAATTGTCACATGAATGTCGCTGAGTTGCTGTGCAAATAACAATAACAATAATATCATCTTGTGGGACTTCCGAATACAGACAGATCGACATTTGGAACACAACACGCCAGATACCGCAGTCATAGAGAACCGAAGCGTACAGTTGATTGATATCGCTGTACCAGGAGATGCCAGAGTCAAAGAAAAAGAACTGGAAAAAATTACGAAATACTGCAACCTGGCCGTCGAAACTGCGTGATTATGGATGAAACGCGTAACAGTGATACCCATTATCATCGGGGCACTGGGAACTATGTCCAAAAACTTGGCAAAATACATCAAGAAATTGCAGCTTCCTGCAATAACTCCAGCAAAGCTACAAAAAAACTGCGCTACTCGGAACATCTTACATTTTAAGGAGATACCTGGTTGATACCTAGGATGCTGGCAGCAACCCATGTCAACCATTAGTGCCAGTCAATTTGAGTGTTCAGTTGACTGAGTTTCATGTTTTATGAATAATAATAATAATAATAATAATAATAATAATAATAATAATAATAATAAGTGCAGAGTGAGAAAGCAGACATGTCAAACACAAGGCCCGGGGGCCAGATCCGGCCAGATCCGGCCCGCGAAGCCATCCTGGAAACAGTGAGGGAACGGCCCCCACTGCCTTGGCCCTGGCCCAGAGACCCTCCTTCTGCCAGAGACCCTCAGATCTGTCTCACTCCTGCCCAGGCCCCTGTAGGCACCCTTGATGTGAACGATGTAGAGCTGGCCACGCCCACCCGTAAGCCATATGCACTCTAGCCACGCCCACCCAGTAGGCCACGCCCACCCTGGCCATACCTACCTGGCCCCCTGCGGCCAACCGCAATGCTGATGCGGCCCTCAATGAAATTGAGTTTGACACCCCTGGATTAAAGCATTCCTGAAATATTCATTCTCAGCTTCTGATTGAAAAGTGAAAATGGAGCCCCTCCCTGGATGAATGAGTCAGTGCTAGGTAATGGATGGATGGACGGATGGACAGAGTATTCCATCATGCTGATACTATTGGCTCAGCCGGTTGAGAGTGATAAGGATGGTTGTATGAAACAGTCACAGATTCCTGGTTAGGAGAAGCTATTGGAAAAGTTGAGGATGTCAGAGACTTGCCTTTAGTGTTGCTTCATCCAAAGCTTTCACCTCCTCCAGAAGCTTCTCCAGTTCTTCAGGAGTGAGGAGAGAGATGACAGCTTGCCCGGAGGTGCCCAGGGTTGGAGACGGACAGGATTTCTTCTTGTCTTGCCTCTTCTCTTTGTCCTGCTGACTTGCTCTATAGTCTCTCAACTCAGAAAGGCTAGACAGTTTGGGAAGAGGAAATGAGAAATGCTGAATAAGAAGCAGTTGGATTCAATTTTGAAACTTCTTCTTTTAATTTTTTCTATTACTTCTCCTTGTTAGGCTTCAAGCCACTTTCTAGACTCCTATTACCGCCACCAATTCACCCGTGTTTTTCAGAGATTCTCTCTTTTTTTGGTGTCTAATTCACTTTTTTTTAGTGGAAATGGAAATGTCAGAAAATCTGATAAGAATACAGAATGGATCTTCACAATCAAAATCTGTATTCTATAGCTTCTTCTTACGGTGTTACCGTCTTCTTACCTGCCCTAGCAAAGTATTTGAATTCAGAAATTGGGACCTATTCAGCAAGCCAGCAGTGGCTTAACAGGGTACACCAGCACCACTTTCAATTCCTCCAAAGAGTTTCAAAATGATTTATGATTGTCTTCCAATATGCCAATGTCAGAATATTTGGAGGGCCAAAATTATATTCCTTCTTCTTGCTGCTGCCCCTTATTTTCACTCTCTTTCAAAAGGGAACAAATGCAGAAATGTTGCAGTTTTGCAGAAATATAATCATCCTTCCATATCCTTACTCCATATCATGTGCATTTCTCCCTCTCCCCTCCTTCATATCTATCTATCTATCTGTCTGTCTGTCTGTCTGTCTGTCTGTCTGTCTGTCTATCTATCTATCTATCTATCTATCTATCTATCTATCTATCTATCTATCTATCTATCTATCTATCATCTATCTATCTATCTATCTCTGTCTATCTGTCTGTCTATCTATCTATCTATCTATCTATCTATCTATCTATCTATCTATCTATCTCTGTCTATCTGTCTATCTATCTATCTATCTATCTATCTATCTATCTATCTATCTATCTATCTATCTATCTATCTATCATCTATCTATCTATCTATCTATCTATCTATCTCTGTCTATCTGTCTATCTATCTATCTATCATCTATCTATCTATCTATCTATCTATCTATCTATCTATCTATCTATCTATCTATCTATCTATCTATCTATGCTTGCTATGAGGAACAGCAGAAAAGCTGCAAACACATTCCCTTTCAAAGGCTTAAAGCCAGAACATAAAGCTCTTGCAAATTGGAAAACAGACTACCTACAAATGTCACAAAGCTGCTGCAGTTTAAAGAATTGTTCATTGTGGTTTCAAATATCCCACAATTGAGTCATATATAAGTCATCTCAGCCCTCAAATACAGCCAACCTGGTGGTATTTCACAGTTGTTTTCAGGGGGGCTCAGAATTTTCGAAGTAGAAGGAGCTCATAAAGACTGAAGCCAGCCATTCTATATTTCAGGAAATACTGAATACAAAGTGTTTTGTTTCCTCTGAAACTCAGCCTCTTACATCCAATGTGGGGTGTCTATTCTTCATCACACTTAAATTCCTGAAAAGCACACGTTCTCCCATTTGCGGGAATGCTTTCTCAGAACCTGCTTCAGAAATAAAGGGAGACTCAGCATGCTGAGATTTAAAAACCAGAAGAAATGAAAGTATAGGCCTGGGGGGTCAAAGGAAGAAGACTATGCTGTAATTTCCTCAAATAAGCACGTGTGATGGAAGAACAGAGGGCCTGAATTGCAACACAGAAGCTGGTGTCAAAAGAAAAGGTTTTCCAAGCAATTACATTCAAACCCAGGTTAGGAAAATCCCTATTTCAAGTTGGGGTTATGACCACATTTTTTTCCTACAGAAACCTAATTTGAGAAAACTTGGAAGTTTCACGTCTCGTTCATTAGATTGCCGTTGAATAATTCATTCAGAGCAAAGGCAGGGCTGAAACCGAGAAGCAACGTCCTAAAGAATAATAGCTAAACTGTTCTTTGAGACCTCAGGTCAACAAAACATCGCCAGAGCAAACGCGACTTTAAGAAATGACCGCAAGATCAGCCTAAAGAGACGCGAACAACTTCTAAAATCATCTAGAACGCTGGATGCTGCAGAAGTGGAAGGCAAAAGCTGGGTCTCTTAAAAAGCTTAAAATCATGGCAAATGGAGCGAAGTTTGTTAATATGAGATGTTTTGTTTACTCATTCAAGCAATTTCATCAGTCAAAATAAAATAAAAAAAATTAGTTAGGTTGAGAATGACCTGACTCTTGCCCTATCAACTGCAGGGGTTTCTCCCCCAAAATGTATTGAAATATATCAATGAAAAACAACAACACTGGATTATCTTTCAAACTGCCACCATTCCCGAGCAGAAACTGTCTTTCTTCAGAATTCCCAGGGCTTTTTTTCTCATAGAACGCTCAGAACGGAGTTCCGGCACCTTTTTTAGATGGAACCTTTGTAGGGTAGGCAAGGTGGGTTGTATGATGTGTGTGAGTTCCGGCACCTTTTTCTTTTACAAAAAAAGCACTGAGAATTCCCATGGGCAACCCACAGCTACTCTTCTAGGGACAAGGCCCATTCCAACTGATGGAGAGCCTGCTTCATAAATTTATTTTACGAACCAAGAAAATTCCGGAGGAATTCTAAAGGAGGGGAGCTGGTGTTTCTACACTTTGTCAGGGATCAGAACCCTGAGAAGGTGCATAAAAATGTAGTCGCTTCCTTTTTTTTAACCACTTCTCCAATCTACCTGGCTTTCTTGAACACAACACCTGCCACTTCCAACAGGAAAGAAAGAAAGAAAGAAAGAAAGAAAGAAAGAAAGAAAGAAAGAAAGAAAGAAAGAAAGAAAGAAAGAAAGAAAGAAAGAAAGCACAACGGATTTTAATACTGCATTCATTATTACAAGAATGGGGATCTGAAGATAAAAGAAGCAGCCTTATCTAAAATTGCTCTGGGGATCGCACTAGTAGAGTTGAATGAAGAGAAGAAGAAGGATAATCTTCAATTTCAGAGAACATCAGAAGAATATGCAAGATCCATGGCCTTTCTTTATTCCTGAGATGTTCAGAAAACGCTCCCTTTGTATCTCTATCAACACTGGAGACATCAGTCAGGCAAATGCCATTGGTGGAGAGCATTAACATCTGTCCAATTATTCTTTGTTTTCAGAGAAGATCTAAAATATCCCATCGCCTGTTAGGATGCTTGGCCTAAACAAGACTTTTGTCCTTCCTTTCTGAAGGAAACTGTGGATAAAAATTCGAAAGGTGCAGCATGCTAAGCCAGAGTTTTTAAAACCATGATTTGTTGATCAAAGCTACTGAGTCCCCCAAAGCTGCTTTTTCAAGAGGCAACTGGACTTTCTTACAGTTAACTAGTGGAACAGCCTGCCTTCAGAAATCGTGGGTGCTCCATCACTGGAGATGTTTAAGAAAAGACTAGACAGTCACTTGTCTGAGACGGTATAGGTTCTCCTGCTTGAGCAGGGGGCTAGACTAGAAGACCTCCAAGTTCCCTTCCAGCTCTATTCTATTCTTATCCTTTGTTTTTCCTTGAAGACATTTTGCTTCTCATCCAAGAAGCTTCTTCAGTTCTGAACGTCAGAACCGAAGAAGCTTCTTGGATGAGAAGTGAAACGTCTTCCAAGAAAAACAAAGGAAGTCCAGTTGCCTCTTGAAAAAGATACCTTTGGGACAACCGTGACCTGGATGACTCTCCACAGACACATAGCGACAGGGTCTAGTTTATCAATAACACTAAGCGGGAGCATAATTCTAAGCTAAAGCCAAAACCGCGTGATAGCTTAGTATTTATACGTGCATTTGTATAAAAGCTGACTTAAACTGCCAAGCAAATACTAAATCCAAGGGATTTTTGTTGTTGTTGTTGTTTAAGCAGAAAGAAACACACCTTTAAAGTTACAAACAGAAAGACCTTACTTAAGAGAATAGCCAGCGTCCAGAGATTGAACTTCTCTTCCTTGAGGGGGACCAATCTTCTCTTCTTCTGCGCAAGGGTCAGAAATCCCTCCGTTGGCGGTTCCAGGGCTCTTCCTACTACAGCGAGGAGACTGAGAAGGAAAGCCGTCCAACGATTTCATCAAAGCTGACGAGAAGTGGTTGCTAATGGAATAGATTTGGCTGCATTTTTCCCCCTCCGCGCTGGCTTTCAACATCTCATAGGCCTGGCCTGAAGTGAGCGGAAAGCTGCGTGCTCGTTGGCTGGGTGCTTTCGTGACTGGCGGGTCGGGTTCCGTATTTGGTGAGGCTGGAAGAGACAAAGACGAGTCAAGAGGGGTGCTGTTGTTCGTCTTTGAAAGTGAAGCCCCGTGATCCACAGAGGAAGACGACGAGTTGGTCTGACTTTCTTCTAGAGAGGAGGGCGAGGAGGGACTGCTCTCAGAGACTCGATGGTCCACGTTACTGGCGGACGCTTGCTGAGGATCAAATGTAGCAGATTTGGAAGCCTGCCTACTCAAAGCTTGCTCTTTTCCAGTGTACAGCTTTGGACTCAACTTCTGAGTTCCCTTCTCAGGAGACTGAGGAGTGCCCAGATTTTCAAAAGAGCTTATTCTCTGCTTTATTGAGGATCCTCTAGCGGATGTCCGGATGATCTTGGTAACGGAGCCCAGCTCGTTGTCAGATAGGCTCTGATGCTCGATACTGCCGCTTCGGTGGGTTTTGGCATCTGAGCTTCCTTGCTTTAGTCCCTTGAGGCTCTGGCGGAACCAAGCTGGTTTGGGCGCTACAGGTGGACCTTTCTTTACGAAGTCACCTTCCTCTGACATAGAAGAGGCTTTGGGATCACTCTCCTCGGGGTCTGATGGCTTCGGGGCTTCTCCTGAGCGATGCAAGGTTGACTCACCCTCTTTGCTTTCGAGGCCATGAGGCATGTTCAAGCTGCACCTTTCTTCAGCCATGCTGGGGTTAAACAAGCTTTTGATGCAGTCGGAAATTCTCACCCAAGGGTCCTCGGTTGTCGTCTCAAGGCTATAATCCACCCTCGCTTGTCTTCTGAGGGCAGGCCTTGTAGACGAGTCTGTCTTCCCTGAGTGGCAGAAAACACTAAGAGGCATCATATGATTAAAAAAAAAGAAGAAAAAAAGTCAGCTCTCAAGGGGACCATTCTCAATTCAAAGTTGCCCTGTAGGATTACAGCTCCTGCACGCTTGTCAGCAAGGTCCACCGAACTCAGTTTTGCCTAAGGAACTCTACAAAAATTGGTTTGCATGTGTGCCACTAACAACCCTGGAATTGCTGCCTTGCAGCCCTATCCCTATGAGTGAAATTTATTTCTAAGTAAGCAAAAACTGAGAAATTCTCAGTTTTTAGGGTAGCAACATAGGAGCAAGGTCATTATCGTCTTCTAATTTTTTTTAAAAAAATGCAAATGTAATCATGGAAATTCCTGGTGGTCTCCAGTACAAGGGCTAAAAAAAATCCCAAACCTCCTTAGCTTCTGAGCCTAGACAAAGTTCAGGTGTGCCACCAGCTGAGAAACTTCCAAGTAGACACAGTTACTAACCTACACAGTTGTGCAGTTAGGTAACCCCATTACACTATATTAATTTTGAGTGCAATCCCAGACATATTTATTCAGATGTTTGCAGAAAACTCCATGCCAATCTGCAGTCTTGGTCATAATAACCATCACTTTGCCCAGGATCACAAAGCTGGAATTTGCAAAATAATTCCTATTTCCCATTTCAAAGGAGATTAACGCTGACTTTCCATTGCAGAGAATCGAATCTTACCTTTGATGTTTTTCTTTTCCTGATCTGCAGCCCCTGAGGACACCTTCAGCTGATCTGCAGCTCGTGGAGCTAAAGAACTTGCAAATGCGCCGTGTGTTACAACCGTCTTGTTGCTCAGCCACAGCAGGTCCCCAACTTCCTGTCGACAAAACAGGAAGCACAAGGCTGACAACACTTAGTTGCATCAAACTGCATTCTCCGGTACCTTTACAGCTGTTCCATCTAGATCAGGGGTCCTCAAACTTGGCCACTTTAAGACTTGTGGACTTCAACTCCCAACATGGCTGGCTGGGGAATTCTGGGAGTTGAAGTCCACAAGTCTTAAAGTGGCCATGTTTGAGGACCCCTGATCTAGAGAAACATAAAAAATTTCATCTAGAACCACCTTGAGGCTTTCAAGTCTTGACAAATGCTGTTGTTAGTTCAGCTTTATGCCATTAGATTCTGTAGTCAATAACAGTTAGGATTTGGTTTAACGCTGATTTATCTAAACACTGGGCTAAAATACAGGATTTCTTCTCTCTTTTTTTTAACCATCATATTTTTTTTGCCATTTTTAAAAAATTCTTTGCAGTCAATTCCTAAACTTTTTTTAAAAAAAAATCAAAATAGGGGCTTGATTTACACATGCATTTCTGTTTCTGTAAAAATAAAAAAAATGATGTTTCAGAGGCTTAAATTATGCTGAAATATTCTTCCCCCAAGTTCCCATTTGATTTGCATTTGCATTTGAAAGAGGAAGAGAATGTTGGTGAAACGTTCTTGGGTAAAGTGTGGTTTTCTTTTTCTTTTTTTTTAAAAATATGTTCTATTGGTTTTTGACATACACCTTAATATTTGGTAAACATCGTGTTGTCTGGGTTAACGTTTGAAAAACAAAAACAATTAATTTCTATGATTCTATAGTCCATATGATAGCTTTACATGAAAGTGTGGTTTTCTTGCCCTTCTTCAATTTTCAGGAGGCCGTGTCTGAATGCTGTGTCTTTTCTTAGAGAAATTAACTAAGGAGAAACTTCCTGACCATGAGAACAATGAACCGGTGGAACGACTTGCCTCCAGAAGTTGTGGGTGCTCCATCACTGGAGGTTTTCAAGAAGAGATTGGACAGCCATTCATCCAGAATGGTATAGGGTGGGGTCTCCAACCTTGGCAAGTTTAACACTTGTGGACTTCAACTCCCAGAATTCCCAGCCAGCAATGATAATGAGAACAATTAACCGGTGGAATGGCTTGCTTCCAGAAGTTGTGGGTGCTCCATCACTGGAAGTTTTCAAGAAGAGATTGGACAGCCATTCATCCAGAATGGTATAGGGTGGGGTCTCCAACCTTGGCAAGTTTGACACTTGTGGACTTCAACTCCCAGAATTCCCAGCCAGCAATGATAATTAGAACAATTAACCGGTGGAATGGCTTGCTTCCAGAAGTTGTGGGTGCTCCATCACTGGAGGTTTTCAAGAAGAGATTGGACAGCCATTAATCCAGAATGGTATAGGGTGGGGTCTACAACCTTGGCAAGTTTAACACTTGTGGGCTTCAACTCCCAGAATTCCCAGCCAGCAATGATAATGAGAACAATTAACCGGTGGAATGGATTGCTTCCAGAAGTTGTGGGCGCTCCAACACTGGAGGTGTCATGTTTCCAACTGACCAACCCAACCAACTAAAGATCTTCGAGACATTCCGATCTCTTAACGTAAAACTTTATTGAGTATATCAATCCAGCACAAGGAAAGCAAAACCAGCTCTGGGCAAAACCCCACCCAATCCCCTATAGTAAAAGCATGAACTTCTCTCTCCTCCCTCAGGTCACGGTGGCCAATGAAGTGGAGAAATATTGTTGTGGAAAACTGTCTCTGATCTGCCCAAACACCTAGTGCTCTGTCCTTGGGTCTCACGGTCTATCTTCTTAACTTTTGAAGTCTGCGTTCCAATGCCCTCTCCTCATTGGGATTCAAATAGGTGGACAACCGGTTCTCTGTGTGGATGCCGCTTCCGGAAGTCCATTCTGGGCCTGGGCAACAAAAAAATTAGCTACCAGTTCTGCCGAAGTGGTGCGAACTGGCTGAATCCCACCACTGCATCCCTTCCCCCCCCCCACATTCGTTGGCAAGCTGAGAGGCAATAATTGTCACACCAGCAAAACCGGGCTTCAAAATTTGACAGGAGGCTTTTTTAAGAAGAGCTGGACAACCATTTGTCTGAAATGATCCTAGGCTCTTCTGCTTGGGCAGGGGGTTGGACTAGAAGACCTCCAAGGTCCCTTCCAACTCTGTTATTCTTGTACAATCTTTCATGGTTTCCTCTCCGGCTTCCCGTGCTTCCATTCAACCCCAAAGGAAGACATTAACAGGAAACTCCTCTAATGGGTTTTTTTCCCCCTTCAGATGGGGAAACTTGAAATATTCCAGTGTGATAGAAAAGACGTGAAAGAGAAAACACGCATTCTTCGCTCCAGTAAGAAAGTCATCTCAAAAAACACCAAGGGAAATTTGACAGAAGTTCTCAAGCAAGCTGAGAATAAGGTCAGAAAACAGAGGAGCTTCAACCAAAAAAAAGGCTCTTCAGCATTAAACATTAGCATACATTAACTTAGAAAAGTAATAGGCCAAAGCTATTCAAATATCTATATGTGAATAACACCACGTATATCTAATTCAGAGTTCAGTTTTTATCTGGTATCTTAAGTGCTCGTATTTTTATCTTGGTAGATTCTGGAAGGAGATTCTAACTGAAGTTTCAACAGGATGTTCATGATAGTTCAAAGAAGAATTGGGGAATGAGTCTCATAAATTTTTAAACCTTCTAAAGGCTTTTTTTTAAGAGCAGAGTTGTAGACTTTAGAGCAGACATATAAATATTTAAGGGACATATAAATATTTAAGGGACGTGGTGGCTCAGTGGGTTAGGACACTGAGCTTGTCGATCAGAAGGCCGGCAGTTTGGCGGGTCGAATCCCGAGTGCCGCATAGCAGAGTGAGCGCTTGTTACTTGTCCCAGCTTCTGCCAACCTAGCAGTTCGAAAGCATGTAAAAATGCAAGTAGAAAAATAGGGACCACTACGGTGGGAAGGTAACAGCGTTCCGTGCGCCTTTGGCGTCTAGTCATGCCGGCCACATGACCACGGAGACGTCCTCGGACAAGTGCTGGCTCTTCGGCTTTGAAACGCAGATGAGCACCGGCCTCTAGAGTCGGAAACGACTAGCACGCATGTGCGGGGGAACCTTTACCTTTATAAATATTTTGCCTCTGAATAACTAATCACTGCAGGAACCATAAGGGCTACCCTTTGTATCCTACATATTTAATTATCTCATTACTGGTCCTCTGCACCTGAGATGGAACTTCACAAATTAATGATATTCTTGCTTATTGCTATTTCTTTCCAAAGAGATCAATGTTCTACAGTGGCCTAATATAATCGTTTTTATCTTAAACTAAGCTGTAAGGTAGGCACTCATGTGTTCTGTGAATCCAAACAGGAAACAGACCGTCTGTCTCTAAATGATCTGCAGTACTTTTTTTTTTAATGAATATCTGCAAAGGCCATTGTTTAAAATGAAGCAGCAGAAGGAAAAACCAAAATCTTTTATACCGGTATTTGACTCTGAAACTCTCGAGGTTCTGTAAATTTAGGTGTTTTCCAGTGATGGGATTCAGCCGGTTCGCATCACTTCGGCAGAACCGGTAGCTAATTTTTTGTTGCCCAGGCCCAGAATGGACTTCCGGAAGTGGCATCCACGCAGAGAACCGGTTGTTCACATATTTGCATCCCACCACTGGTGCTTTCCTGCCTTCCCTACAGTTGCTGGTTTTATCTCTTTGACTTGCTTTGCATATATCACTTGGCGCTTCCCTTTTTTTTGCATTGGGGCTTCACGGGCATAAGGTCTACTTTCTTTTCCCCACTATGTCTTTTCAAACTTTTTTTTTTTTTTTTGGAGGGCGGGGGGGGGGGGAAGGGAGACACAAAGGCCCGCAGTAGGTGTTGCCACACAGGGAAAGGATTTTGGCTTGATTCTCAGAGATGGTGGCTGTTTCCAGAGGAACTGTTTCAGAGAGCTTTCTTCCCTTGTTTTAAAAAATGCGTTTTAATTTGTTGGTCTGGTTTTGCAATGAAGAGAACCCATGTTGAGTTTCACACTCATAATGCTTTTGCCATTTCAAAAAAAAGGTAAACGTATCTCATTGATACCCCTATGCGGCAGGCCAGATAGCAAGAAAATAATTCTTACTATTCCATCCAAAGTTACTGAAATTTTGTCTCCTTGTGGTGTTGCCCATGTCTAGCAGGGAACTCTTTCCAAAGACGCCACTTTCCTCATTAAGATTGATGTGCTTATGTTTTGCAAATGGCACATGACACCAGTGAGATTAGCAAAAATGTTTAAAAATACTTCAAACAAATGTTGGAAATGCAAAGACCAGGTACTTATTACCATATCTGGCGGACATACCCTAAAGGAAAAAAAGATTTTGGCTCAAAATACATTTATGGTTGGAGAAAATGACTAAAAAACAAATAGACTTTAAGCCAGAATTATTCTTGTTAGGAATAATAGGAGCAAATTATGAGAAAGACTGTATCTATTTAATTCTACATGTACTAACTGCGGCAAGAATTGTATTTGCCCAATATTGGAAAAATGAAAATTTATCAACTGAAAAAAAAAATTAAGAAAATTTTAGAGTGTGCCGAAATGGATTGACTTTAAGGATAAGATTGACTTTAAAGATAAAAGAGAAAGAAGATTCAGTCCATTTTAGAACATGGGATAATTTTTATCCATGGCTAGAAAAATGAGTTAGAAAGAAAGGAATGTGATATGTAACTTTGAACATATGTTAGTAAGACCATCAAGTGATTAATTAATATATTATGATAATTAACTATTATTCATTGTTTTTTCTGTCTCTGTATGTATGTGTGTGTGTGTGTGTGTGTATCCCTAATAACTTTAAAAATGCGAATCCCAGGCATATTTGTATAATGGTATAAAATCCTCGAACTCTGGGATAATTGTAAAACAGCTGTTTATTGTTTAAAAACAGTAAAAGCAATAAAAGCAACCATTTATAAAACCTAAAGATCGACTGTCTTAGCTTTCGCTGGTCCACTGCCAGCGTCATCAGAGTAAGCATCAGGCGGTGGGGAGTTTGCTTATAAATCTAATTGACTCTGTGTTCTACCCATGGATTTTGTGATGGGCCCGCCTGTTCTAATTAACCGTAGTTGCCCTAGTTGCCATGCTGCTCAACCATATTCTGTGTTGGTTGGTATTTTTAGTACAACACAAGCTTGTCTTACCTGAGTGTTTGAAGATGGTGGGACTTCACTCTCTGGCACATTGGGTCTCTCTTTCATCTCTCTGATCGTTTGCTCGTTATCAGGGCAATCCTGTTTGAAATACTTCCTCGGTGGAGGTTTGGGTTTGAAGGACCGGGGTTTTCTAACCAGGATCTCTGTGCATTTTTTAGCAGCATGGGGGGAAAGGGGATTGGCATCCTGAGATACGGACGATGGGGGAGACTCATTTCGTAAGCTCATTTCAGAAAACGAATGTCGGGAGCCTGGTGGCTGTGTAATTGCTACCTCCAGATGATGGTCTTTTCCTTGGCTGTTGGTCAACTGATAAAGCAGGCCATTTCCGCAAGAGGACCTGGGGTTGTAACTGCTATCACTGCTGGAACGGATCATTGGCTTTTGAGAAGGATGGTTGAGCTGAGCCTCGTTCTTCTCCAAGTATTTTTCACAGGGAGCTTTCTTCAGCCAACTGCCCCCTACATTAAAAGTAGAACACGGACACAGTCAAACACTGCAGGGAAGAGATACAAGGTAATGGCTAGAAAATCCAAAGTCCTTCACAAATAGTTCTGTGCATCCCAAAGTGCCTGGGATTTTGTTTGAGGATTTCAGTAGCCCTTTCTAACACAGCTTACTTGCGTGGCAAAACAAGAAGGTTGCAAAAGGTCTGTGTCTGTGGTGGCAAACATATGGCACGCGTGCCACAGGTGGCACACAGAGCCCTCTCTGTGGGCACGCGTGCCGTCGCCCCAGTCCTATGCCTTCAGCTGGGTTTTATAAAAATTTGCTGTGTGAAAAAAAAGGTTTAATCAATCAATTTCAATTTCACGCAGGAAAAAAAATCTCATAATGTTGGAATTGATTGATTGAACTTTTTAGTCCCACCCAGATTGCCATTACCATTGCAGCCACGCCCACCCAATGGGCCACGCCCACCCAATGGGCCACACCCACCCAGCACCCAAAGATACATAAGTGGGTTTGGGAATGCAGTTTGGGCACTCAGTCTCTAAAAGGTTTGCCATCACTGGTCTATGTCATCACCTGGGAAGCTGCAGTTCAGAGTTTAAAAATCTCCATTGGATCACTGTGGGCCAAGGAACTAATCTAAATTCCTCCTCGTTATTGATAACTGTCCAATATGGAATTGATTTTACCTTAATAGTCCATAAACTTAATGTCTGCTTTACTAATACAAAAATAACAGCCACATTTTTTTTAATATCTATTACAATTGCTCAAAGAAGAGTTAAGGTTTTGTTGGTGAAGAAGAAGCTGATGGTTCCTATTAGGAGAGGAGTTATTTCTTATTTTATGGGTCTGAAAGTCTCGGAGTTATGATACTATCAAAGAACTTGCATTTCAACCCATTTTTTCTGGCTTTGAATGAACCGTATATTCATCTGGGTTGTATGTTACAATAGGGACGTTATATCTAGAAAGTTCTAACCCTCTTTTACATCTTATGAAAACAAAGAAAAAAACTACATTAAATCAGTTTAAGTTCAGATCGAGGGAACTGCTGGATTGTATTTTTAAAACTGTAGCTCAGTATTCTTTGCTATTTTGTCCCAGATCATCTGGTTTTCTCTCTATGATATCTGGGTACCAACCGTGCTAACAGGTTGATGGACCACAAAAGTCTCTAAGCTGTTCTGGCCTGGTTGGATACTTAAACATGGCAAATTATTTGTATCTAAATTAAGGGGAAGTCCTTACCTTCTGCATTCCAGTGGAATCTGTCTCTTTCAAACTTGTTGCTTTCCATGGCATTGGAAACAGCATCCTTTAGCTGCTGTTCAGAAATCTGCAAGAGGCCACAGGCCATCAAACCATGCTGAAATTTTTGAAGCCTGGCAAGAGTGCTTCAATTTCCATTTCCACAATACTTTGTAATCACCTACCCACCACTTTTAAGTCTCCCCTAGAAGTATGGGTGGGTTTCACTATTACATTCTATTAAATTCTGAAGTTCAGCCCTTTGCCCAAGGTTTCAGTAAAGATATCTAAAGGGGGTTACTCAGTGCAGAACGATGCTTCATGCCAAGACTTGTTAACAACTCAACTTTGGGGTCTCAGTTGATCTAATGAAAATGAACCATCTCCGATGTTATGTATAGTCTTGCAGCACTTTGGATCCAAAAACAGCAACATACTTTAGACCAAGGGTCTTCAAACTTGGCAACTTAAGACTTGCGGACTTCAACTCCCAGAATTCCTCAGACAGCCCTGGCTGGCTGAGGAATTCTGGGAGTTGAAGTCCGCAAGTCTTAAAATTGCCAAGTTTGAAGAGCTCTGCTTTAGAGAGAACACAATATTAGGACTGTCTGCAGCTTCTTAAAACTACTGCATCTCCCCCCCAAAAAAAGTGATGCAGCTGCTTTAAAGAGTTTCACAGAGTTGCTATAGGCATGTCTTATGCATTCTGAAGCATCTTTCTCCCTTCAGCTTGGAAGTGCTACACAACATTAATTTTAAGCAATAAGAATTAAAATACATGGTTGCTGTTAAGGGACAACAAAAATGAAAGAAAGAGAATGGCCAACAGATTCCAAAGAAGAATGGCCAACACCTTTGCAAGGCAGGAGACCTCAGCAGGTACCTGATGAAACTCAGACTGGATTTAGGTTCTCCATAATAGAAAGACTTTGCCAACAAGTGTTGTGTGTGTGGGGTGCCTACTTTGACAGTTGTCCCAATGCTTGGAGATCATTAAAATATATACATTTCTTTCATTTTCCACCTTACCTGTGGTTCAGGATGCCTGCTAATGATAATTTGCACAATGCCAGGATTGCAGTGGCTTAGGACAGCGTGAACTTCGCTAAGGGTCATTGTTTGAACTGACGCCTCATTGATTTCTACTATTTCATCTCCACCTCTTCGAGAAGATTGACGTTTAAAAAACAAAACAAAACACCAAATGTTAACCCTAGCATTGTCAACGTTGTGTATTTTTTGCGGACCTGAAACATTACCAATGTGGTTTCTATTTGCTCCTTTAGGATTCCAAACAGGGAGCCTGAAGCCCAAAGAATTACTCAAATGAGAAGATTAGATTAGATTAGATTTATTGAATTTATATGCTGCCCTTCTCCCTAAGGACTCAGGGCGGCACACAACCAAAAATTTAAGAAACATGGAATACAAAATTTAAAAAAGAATTAAACAATAAATGTAATAGATACATGACAATTTAACTCAATAAAAGCCAAATTTAAAGAACATAGTCAGTCCAGACCCGCTTGTTGGAATAACCAAGTCTTCAGTAATCCATATATAGGCAAATTAAGGCAACAGGTTTCATGTTCTTCCTCTCACACTCTTTTTGATATAAAGGGGACTTGTCTCTTTTGTGAAGGTGGGGTCCAACTTTGTTGATTACCTTGCTTGTTGATTACCTACCTTGATTTGGAAACAGCTGTTAGATACCTTATTTATTTGAGAATCCCCCCTCATGAAAATTCACTCCTTTTTAAAATATCTTTTACTATTATTTTTTTTAACATAACCACTGTTAATATATGGTAAACAGCGTGTTGTCCGGGTTTATATTTATGAACAATCAATAACAATTAGTTTCTATAATTCCATACTCCACATAGTAAAGGTAAAGGTTCCCCTGCACATGCGTGCTAGTCGTTTCCAACTCTAGGGGCCGGTGCTCATCTCCGTTTCAAAGCCGAAGAGCCAGCGCTTCTCTGAGGACGTCTCCGTGGTCATGTGGCTGGCATGACTAGATGCCAAAGGCGCACGGAACGCTGTTACCTTCCCACCGGAGTGGTCCCTATTTTTCTACTTGCATTTTTACGTGCTTTCGAACTGCTAGGTTGGCAGAAGCTGGGACAAGTAACAGGCGCTCACTCTGCTATGTGGCACTCGGGATTCGACCTGCCAAACTGCCAACCTTCTGATCAACAAGCTCAGCGTCCTAACCCACTGAGCCACCATGTCCCTTGTATACTCCACATACTCCCTGCTTTTCAGGTGAAAAATTAGATTGGCTTTGGAATAGAAAAACAAAGGTTGGCCCTGTAACTTCTCACCTTTTGAAAAAGTGGGAAGGGACTGTCAGAAAGCTTTGGAACTTATTCAGTCTTGACATACCTGAGCCTCCCATCCATGTGAGCCACAGAGCCAGGCGAGAGAGTATGGATGAATATCCCTGAAATGTACCGGGAGTAAGGGATGCTGCACAAGCCAATGCCGAGGCCCACCCCAGCCTCTGTGGAAAATAGATTAAAAAGAGAAGGAGAGGCAAAGAGGAAGTGAGCTATCCAAATGATTATGGAATTGCATCATTTCCATCTACAGTCACTCTATGTCAGGGGTAGGCAACCTGGGCTCAAGCTGGCTCAGGAATTCTGGGAGTTGAAGTCCACGAGTCATAAAAGAGCCCAGGTTGCCTATGTCAATATCAAGTATTAGGCTTGCCTCTATCCTCAACCATTCGGGATTTCTGCATGCGTACCTGGTAGCTCGGTCCACATATGGTGCGAAGCTGTGCTCTGTTTTATCACGATGTCACATGCCAGACTAGCACACACATATTAAGACATTAAAACTGCTCTGCCAGCCACCATAGCCGAGTAGATGTGCTATGCTAGCCAAACAAGTTATTATTATTTTTTTTATGAATCCAGTCATTATATTAGAATGATTGGTCTCTCATCTCCTGCCAAATTAGGAGGTATTTTTGGCACAGCATCACCAAAAAATAAGGAAAAAAAAATAAAGCTCAGAGGGACAGTATATCTGAGCCAAGTCTATTCTGGAAACACTTGGTGGTTTTTTGTTTTTTGAGGGGGGAGGGCTTGCTATATTTACTGCTCACCTTTATTTAAGGAAATTTCCATCATGATCCTGTCATTGGGGTTCATGGTACTGAGAGGAAACGCTGGGCTTTCTGGCCCAAAAGAGCTGTTCTCCTTGGTGATGCACATGTTGGTACTTAGAGAACGACAAAGGTGAGACGATAAATAGCTGGTGGCCGAAGATGGAGCGCTGAAGCTTGTTCGAACGGTGAGTGTGAGGAGACCCTTCTTGGCCTGCTAGAAATAAGGAAGCATTGTGAGAAGGACGATGAGAAGAACATGAAAGAGGAGGAGGAGGATTGTGGGGTCCTTGGTGCTCTCTGAGCTTGGCTGTTTCCTTGCCAACATTTCATGACACAACTAGCTAACACCGTCAGTGCTAGAAGGGAGGAGGAGGAATACATGAAAGAGAAGGGGAAGGAGAAGCAGGGGAAGGAGAAGGGGAAGAGTAGGGGGGGAGGAAGAAAAGGAAGAGGAGAATTCACGTAGGAGGAAAAAACATTGCATAGGGCCATCACCTTAAATTTCTGCAAAGCTTCATGGTGTGTGAGTCCATGCATTGATTCTCCATTCAGTTCCAGGATTTCATCTCCTGTTGCATCAAAAGAAACAATCTTATTAGCTAGTTTTTGGCAACCTGCATTTCATCAACTTCTCACCAACTAAGGTTCACTACCCATCACACACACACACACACACACACACACACACACACACAGAGAGAGAGAGAGAGAGAGAGAGAGAGAGAGAGAGAGAGAGAGAGAGAGAGAGAGAGAGAGAGAGATATTTTCCCCACTGGATAGCTGTACATAAGATCAAACCCTCTAAACCCACTCATTATTTTTTTTCAAGATAGACCTTCAGATGTTTGCAGAACCCCTCTGTAAACCAAACGGTCTAGTTCCAATTCATTCAAACACAGGCACAATGTTATCCTACCTTCCTGCAACCGTCCATCTGCAGCAGCTGCTCCCCCAGGAAAGATTGTCTTCACATAGATGCCAATGGGACCATAAATACTGTCTTGGCCACCCACAATGCTGAAACCCAATCCCTAATGGGGGGAGGGGGAAGAGAGGGGGCATTTTACTTGATTAATCACCTGCTCCTTTTACTAACTGCTTAAACAAGCAATGAAAACACTTTTGTTTATGAAAAGTTCCTGGAGGAAAAAATGTTTTTATTGGCCCTCAACTCTGAGCAGTAAAGTTGTGATACAGATATACAGGGGGTGGGGGGTGGGAAACCCAAATGTAATAGGAGGGAAAGTTTTTTTTTCCTTTCCTCCCCTAATTGTAAAACTAGAACCTATCCTATCCTCAACTCCGAAAGGCGCTGGGAATTTATTCTTAAATAGCTATGGATGGATCAGTGCTCCTGTTGGTTCATGATGGTTTTCCTTGCATGCATTTATAGATCTGTACCATTCAAATTCCGCACATTTCAATAATATTTAAAATCTAGGGGGAGGGGAAACAATCATTTCTTGCTTCCTGCTTAGAAATGACTTTTATTTTGGGATGAAGGAGTGGTTTAATTCATCACAGAATCAGTAGCCAATTGCAGAAGCGTGCACAGAGCAGGTCACTTTTGGACAGTTTTTTTTTTTTCATGCCTTTTCAAGAACAATAAGGATAACAGTATGTTATTGTAACGGAGGCCCTGATTTGTTCGGATGAAAGAGCAATCTTGAAATTTTAAACAGAAACGAAATCTGCCAGTGCATGATGCAATTCTCCAGACCAGCGTTTCTCAGCCTTGACAACTTGAAGACGTGTGGACTTTGACTCCCAGAATTCCTCACTTACATGGCTGGGGAATTCTGGGAGTTGAAGTCTACAGGTCTTCAAGTAGACAAAGTTGAGAAACATTGCTGTAGAGCAATCTCTCCCTAAAGGGAAGATTGGAGTTTTTTGTTTTTTTTTAAATGGACTCCAGAAAACCACTTTTGTCCCAGTGTTCCTATATATTATCCAAGACAGACATATAACAAAGCAGAGATCTCACCTTCCCTTGACCTTTCATTAAAACGATGTTGGAGATCACAGAGGCCTGTAAACCTGAAGATGTGGACATGAGGTGAGCAGTACTTAGTGAGCGAGATGATCTGGAGAGAGGCTACGGTTGAAAGAAACAGCAAGGAAAGGTTAGTATAATACTGGAGGATTTTATATATATATATATATATATATATATATATATATATATATATATATATATATATATATATATATATATATATATATATATATATTATTTAAAGTATCACAATTTTTGCCTACAATGGAGTTGTGAGTTAGATGCTGGTAACGTATCTTTCATCCTTCTTCATAATGGGTGATGGTTGTAGTCGTAACCTACAGTCAGGCTCCAAATGGCTATATTGCATCAACATCTCCGCAAGGTTTCTCTCGGTGCCACGCAGAGACTTGAATCCTGCCTCTTTTTCCTATCTTTCTCATTCAACGGATGAAAAGAAAATTCGATTTCGGAAATCTTTTCAGAGGAGGAGAATTTCCTTTGAGTCAAACTCTCTCCTAGCTGGAGGGTTCTGTTCTTGCATTTATTTAATTAGGAAGTCGCCAGGGATGTGCATGAATGGCCACTTCCTAATTATATAAGTGCCAAAACACCACACATAACAAATTATCTTTAATTGAACAATCCTTGCTCTCTGTCAGTCTCCTAGGCAGACAGAGGCGTAGCTTTCCCCTTGAAAAACTGCTGGGAGACTCTCTCCTTTCCGTGGATAAATTCAGGAAAAAGTACCCTCCCGATTTCTGAGGTGGAGAATTCCCGAGGACCAGCCCTGGTTCAGAACCTTATTTCAATTCTAACTAGCTCATCCAGCAACTAAACAATTCTAACCGATTCTGCAAACAGAGTGGGCAACATGCATGTCACTGATGATTTACAGTCCTCCAGGAGGCACTGAAGGTAAAGAGGAGTGACAGGATAGCAGGGTTCCAGTATCTCAGGGGCTGCCCCAAAGAAGAGGGAGTCAAGCTATTCTCCAAAGCACCTGAAAGCAGGACAAGAAGCAACAGATGGAAACTAACCAAAGAGAGAAGCAACCTAGAACGAAGGAGAAACTTCCTGACAGTCAGAACAATTAACCAGTGGAACAACCTGCCTCCAGAAGCGGTGAATGCTCCAACATTGGAAGTTTTTAAGAAGAGACTGGACAGCCACTTGTCTGAAATGGTATAGGGTTTCCTGCTTGAGCAGGGGGTTGGACTAGATGACCTCCAAGGTCCCTTCCAACATTATATTATACCAGGGGTCTTCAAACTTGGCCCTTTTACGACTTGTGGACTTCAACTCCCAGAATTCCTCAGCCATCATGCTTGGGTGAGGAATTCTGGGAGTTGAAGTCCACAAGTCATAAAAAGGCTAAGTTTGAAGACCCCTGTATTATATTATATTATATTATTATTATTATTATTATTAATATTATTATTATTATTATTATTATTATTATTATTATTATTATTATTATTATTATTTATTATGAAAGGTGGAACAAACACCATTCGGGGATGTAGGTGATGTTCTCCTTGGTCCATGGGAGTGACCTCGTTCTCCTGAGGTCAAGGACTCCTGGAAAACAGGCTGCTTTGTTGTAGGGCAGTCTAATGAGGAAGGAAATGTTTGGCCCGAAAGCTGCATTTCCATCTGCATTGTCATTTCTTGACCGTTCCACAGATGGAGCACTGAAGTCTGGTGCGCTTCCTTTTCCTCTTACCTTGACAGCTGCTTTTCCTGCTGCATTCTCCAGCTGTTGAGAGAAGGACTTTCTGTTGCTATAAAGGGACTGTCGGTAGCGAGAGGCTGATTTCTTGACCACAGAACAATCAACGTCTCCTATCCAGTATGGACTAGCACCTTAAAAGGGGGGAAAAAGTAGACTGAACTGAATACTTTATTTGCCCGAGTGATGTTAGACACGCAAGATGTGTGTGTCTCACAAATCATCACCATCGTCATCACCACCATCGTAAGGGGAAGTAGTAAAGAAGATAATGGGAAGGATAAATAATAATGCTGCAGCCATGCTACATGGGTAAATATATACGGACACTGGACAACATTGTGGGAATTAGGTGTTCAGCGGAGTGATGGCAGGGAACAAAAAACTATCCCTGTGTCTAGTTGTTTTGGCCAGCAATGCCCTCTAGCACCATCTTGAGGAGAAGAGCTGAAACAGTTTATGTCCAGGATGTGAGGAGTCTGCTGATATTTTCTCAGCCCTGTTTCTAACCCATGCAGGAGGTCTTCCACGGAAGGCAGGGTGATTGCAATTGTCCTTTCTGCAGTCCTATCTATCCATTGGAATCTGTACCTGTCCTGTTTGGTTGCTGTACCAGACCAGATAGATGATGATGATGATAATAATAATAATAATAATAATAATAATAATAATAATAATAATAATAATAATAATAATAATAATAATAATAATATGAAGAAGAAGAAGAAGAAGAAGAAGAAGAAGAAGAAGAAGAAGAAGAAGAAGAAGAAGAAGAAGAAGAAGAAGTAGTTGGAAGGGACCTTGGAGGTCATCTAGTCCAACCCCCTGCTCAGGCAGGAAACCCTAAACCATTTACCTATACCCTATACCATTAGTTATAGACGTACAGCAGTGTACCTGACTCCCACAAAGAAGAGGGAGTCAAGCTCTTCTCCAAAGCACCCGAAGGCAGGACAAGAAGCAAAGGATGGAAACTAATCAAGGAGAGAAGCAACCTAGAACTAAGGAGAAACTTCCTGATCCTGAGAGCAATGAATCAGTGGAACAACCTGCCTCCAGAAGTTGTGAATGCTCCAACACTGGAGGCTTGAAGAACAGGTTGGACAACCATTGTCTGAAATGGTATAGGGTTTCTTGCCTGAGCAGGGGGTTGGACTAGATGACCTCCAAGGTACCTTCAAACATCATCATCATCATCATCATCATCATCGTTGTCCTTCTTCTTCTTCTTCTTCTTCTTCTTCTTCTTCTTCTTCTTCTTCTTCTTCTTCTTCTTCTTCTTCTTCTTCTTCCTCTTCCTCTTCTTCTTCTTCTTGTTTATTGTTTTATTATTATTATTATTATTATTATTATTATTATTATTATTATTATTATTATTATTATTATCACAAATGATAGACTCAATAATTCTTCTGTCAAACTGTATCAGCAGCTCCTGGGATAGTTTGAACTTCCTGAGTGGATGGAGGAAGACATTCTTTCTTGGGTCTTTTAAATGATGGTTTTAATGTTAGGTGTCCATCTCAGGTCCTGGGAGATTATGGAACCCCAAAATTTGAAAGATTCCAATGCTGATACTGTGCTTTCAATCACAGGAAGAGGTGGTGGGCTGGAAGGCTCCTCCTAAAATCCACTCTCATCTCTACAGTTTCGAGCATGGTAGAGATAAACAACTTGGCTGCATTTCTTTCCAGAACTACTTCACCATTTTTTTTAATAGGCATCTGCAAGCATCTCCTTCCCTTTCTTATCGTCATCTCCAAAACGGGGATCACTAGATCGCTACACCTTGTGCAGATTTTGGTGCAGTAAGGCCGAATCAATGTCCAGTGTGCATTATACACATCTGGGTGCATCTGTACGTAGCCTGAACTACAGAAACTTACTGGCTGAATTGCTGCGCGTCCGCTGGCATTTGGCTTTCGTCTGCAGAATGGATCCATTTGGCAGATCATGCTTAGTCAGCTGCTCCTTATGAGGGCCACTGGATGATTCCTGGGAGAAATGGGGGGGGAGGGGGGAATGCACAACATCTTAAGCATCTGCAATGATTTAAAAGTAGGCTGTGTGTCAGTGTCAACATTCACCCCTAGGTAAAGAACGAGAGCCCACTAGCCGAAAATGTGAACAACCCCTTTGAAACTAAATCAAGGTGTTTTTCTTTTCTTCCAAACTTGGCAACTTGAAGCTGTGTGGACTTCAACTCCCAGAATTCTCCAGCCAGCACTGGGGGAAAATCACTGACCTAATTGGTAGCGGGAGAAAAGATGGGACCCCCCCCCTCCCCACTTCTCAGTCATTAATCCAGGAAAGGAGTCCTTAATCCTTTGGGCAGACTCTAATACTGAGCCTCTGGTTCGGGGCCCACTGCAGACACAAACTGTGTGGGTTTCTGCATCAGATGCACCTTGCATAAACGGAAGTTTCACAAAAGGTCACTTGACAAATTGGAAGGCTGTGAACAAGATGGTGCAGACACATTACAAAACTCTAGGCCTGTCACTGCCACGTGCATGCCCTGTGAGAAATTGCAGATTTAAAATCAGTAACAGGCAACGCTGATAAGGAAGAGGCCCAGTTAGTTAAATACACTGAACACCTGGTGAATATACCTGGTGCTTTCTGAGGTTGCTTGTTTTCTTGCAGACATTTCATGACCCAAACTAGGTAGCATCATCAGGGATAATCCGTGCTAGTTAAATACTCTAAAGCCAAAAATGGGAATAGGCACAATTGTATGTGCTTTAAGCTGTGGCCGTTGCTTTGTGCGTGCAACCTTGGCAGGGATGAGTAAATGAATGGATGTCAATAGGAGTGAGAAGGAGCAGAGGTTGCTGCAGTCCAGTCTTTCCCAATCATTGGACTTCCTTTTTTTAAAAAAAAGCAGTCTTTCCCAATCATTTGTAGGAATATCAAAGAGGAGAACAAATGTTACTCATGACCATGAAGGGCACTTAGGGTTAGTTCAATAGAATAGAATAGAATAGAATAGAATAGAATAGAATAGAATAGAATAGAATAGAATAGAATAGAATAGAATAGAATAGAATAGAATAGAATAGAATAGAATAGAATAGAATAGAATAGAATAGAATAGAATAGAATAGAATAGAATAGAATAGATATGGAGGAATAGAATAGAATAGAATAGAATAGAATAGAATAGAATAGAATAGAATAGAATAGAATAGAATAGAATAGAATAGAATAGAATAGAATAGAATAGAATAAATATGGAGGAATAGAATAGAATAGAATAGAATAGAATAGAATAGAATAGAATAGAATAGAATAGAATAGAATAGAATAGAATAGAATAGAATAGAATTCAGAATGCAATGGAATGGAATAGAATAGAATTCAGAATAGAGTTCAGAATAGAATAGAATAGAATAGAATAGAATAAATATGGAGGAATAGAATAGAATAGAACAGAACAGAACAGAACAGAACAGAACAGAATAGAATTAGAAAGGGACCTTGAAGGTCTTCTAGTCCAGCCCCCCGCTTAAGCAGGAGAACCTATACCATCTCAGACAAGTGACTGTCTAGCCTCTTCTTAAAAATCTCCAGGAATGGAGATTTTAAATTTTAAATTAATAAATTATAGATTATAAATTAATAAAAACTGTAACATCAGGGGAAAACACCCCACACACACATACACACAAAGCCTGGACCTGCTTTCTTGACACAGAGCGTTCTTCTTAAAGGCTGAGTTCCCTTCTCCTGCAGCAGATGGCGTCTCAGTTAAGTCAGCTGAACCTTGCCGTTAATCTTTCACAAAGACTGAATTAATACTTTTACTGTTCTTCTGGCGGTGCTCCTCTGCTGCAGGGCAGGTAGAATTTAAACTGGAGAAGCCCCCCCCCCACCCTGTTCCCCCCCCATAGGTTGGTGTAGCTGGGAGGAATGTTATGCCTTTTGCAATCCTATTAGTTGTTCGTCAGCTAAAAGCATAGGTGTGTGCTAGCCGAGGGAGGGGAAAATGGAAAAGCTTTGGATTTTTCGACCTGGATATAGGTACAATCCTTACAGCTTTGCGTTCTGTAAGAATCAGCGCTCTTGACACCTGCCAAAGGGTTTAGGGGTGCTCCTAAATATCAGAACTCTTTGGTCTTGCCATTCTTGGACCTGTTTTCTTTTTTTCTTTTTTTTTTCTAGAGAGAAGAAAGAACCCCTTGACCTATCCTGCCCTTTGGGGTAGCAGAAACAATGGGCAAATGGGCAAAGTGAAAAGAGATCTTAATCTGGAAAGCTACAGCCAGCTCTTAGTGGGACAGAGAAGTAGCGATAGCACTGGTGAGGTTACCTAGTTTGGGTAATGAAATGCCTGCAAGAAAACAAGCAAGCTCAAAGTTCATCAAGGACCCCACAGCTCTCCTCCTCCTCCTCCTCCTCTTCCTCTTCTACCTTCTAGCACTGATGATGTTACCTATTTGGGTAATGAAATGCCTGCAAGAAAACAAGCAAGCTCAGAGCACCAAGGACCCTATAGCTGTCCTCCTCCTGCTCCTCTTCTACCTTCTAGCAATGATGATGTTACCTATTTGGGTAATGAAACATCTGCAAGAAGACAATCAAACTCAGAGAGCACCAAGGACCCCACAGCTCTCCTCCTCCTCCTCCTCCTCCTCCTCCTCCTCCTCCTCCTCCTCCTCCTCCTCCTCCTCCTCTACCTTCTAGCACTGATGACATTACTACGGGTTTGGGTAATGAAACGCCTGCAAGAAAACCACCAAGCTCAGAGAGCACCAACGACCCCTCATTTCAACCCTGAGCTACCAATATTCTCCTTCGTTGCAACAGAGAGGTCTCAGCTATTCCACTTACCTTATTAGCAATCACTAAATTAACCAAACCTCTGGCAGACTGGATGAGCGATTCAGCCTCTTTGCTGCAAAGATCTTTAAGAGGTTGCCCATTGACTGTTAAGAGCTCATCACCAGGGCTCAAACGACCATCCCTGGAAAAGAAAAGAAAAGAAAAGACAGCAATAGGATTGTGAACAAGTGTCATCAGATCTCTGCAACCGGCTTCAAAGGGAATCCCTGCCTGTTTGAGCTGCTGGTGCACTTCTGTTCGGGTCATGTTTACATTTGCAAATCACAAGACTCTCAGATCACAGCCAAGGGATGTTTAGGGGGGGGGGCAATAAACCAGCTTCTTCTCATTTTATTAAGGATCACAAATAGAAAGAATAAAAACTAATACCAACTACAGAAGGGAGGGAGGAAGGGAGGAAGGGAGGGAGGGAGGAAGGAAGGAAGGAAGGAAGGAAGGAAGGAAGGAAGGAAGGAAGGAAGGAAGGAAGGAAGGAAGGAAGGAAGGAATTCCCCCTTCATCCCAGCAAATAAAAACAATTTTATAGCATTTCTCTCTTTACCCCATAACTTATCTGTTAACTAAAAATCCAAAAGTCTCAGCATTTGTTCTTTATCATCAAAAATACAATAAGGGAAACCAGATATAACTCATTTTTATTGTAACCCTGGACAAATAAGCCAACCTTGCATTCCTTCCCTGAAGTTTTATCAGCCTTACTTTTTGACCCCTCTAAATATAGTCCTGGAGCTTTTTTCATGTTAATCTTGTTCTTTACCCCCCAAATGTTTCAAACTTTAACAGGCCTCTTGATATATCCAGTAAACAGAATTTTTGTCTTTTTTTTTAAGTCACTTCTCATAAAATGCTTCAAGACTTTAAGAGACCTCTTATATAGATCCAATTAAAAAAAAACCACTAATGATTTTGATGATCATTTTTATTTAATCAGCCTGAAGTCGTAAGAAGGAACATGGGATAGTGAAGCACTGCACATATTTATTTATCCTTTGCTATAGATATGCCCTTGGCTTAAGTTGCTGAGATGTCATATAATGTTTACCAATATTCTGATTTCTCTGTTGGTGTAGAGCTCCATGGTGAAAGCAAATTGCAATACCAATTTCCTTTCTTGGCTGACAGCTTGAATGGGGGAGGAAGATTACCTATGATAGGGACCTCCTCAATCTGTTCATTGAGATGAGAAATATACAAGCTTGCAAAGTTAACTGCAGAATGGGAGAAATGCAACCTATTTATATAATTACACTAAATATCTCTGCTGAACAATGTGCATAAGGAAATGCTACTCTTCTCATATCCTGCTTAGAGTTCCCCTCACTGTCTGGTTTGCTGCACAATTTCTACAGAAAGTGGCTATCCTGTATAGTCTACCTTCCTACTCAGTGCAGGATCTATAGGATTAGGTGTAAACTGCAGCCTCCTGGACAGGTAACATCTTTCAACCTCTTTTCAAATACCTCCAGCAAAGAGGAGACCACGGGGTTATTTCTTGAGAAGTTTCTCCTGACGTCTTCCCTGCAACGCTTTCTACGCAGCATTCAGAGAACAGCCGAATAACAGAGTTGGAAGGGACCTTGGAGGTCTTCTAGTCTGCTCAAGAAGGACATCCTATGCCTTTTCAGACAAATTGCTGTCCAATCTCTTCTTAAAAATCTCCAGTTTTGGAGCACCCACAACTTCTGGAGGCAAGTCTTTCCATCGATTAATTGTTCTAACTGTCCGAAAATTTCTCCTTAGTTCTAGGTTGCTTCTCTCCTTGATTAGTTTCCATCCATGGCTTCTTGTCCTGCTCCCAGGGGTCAAAAGAGCACCGTTTTCTTTATCATCCAGGAAACAGTTCTTCCAAAACTTGAAGTCTGTTATTATCTCCCTCCTGAATTATGTCATTTTCAGTGCTTAGGCAAATAGGAAGATAGGGTAGAGGGTCTTTCAATATCATTATCGTTACCACTACCACCATCACCACCTAAGTTAAATATGCATGGTTGTGTGGCTTCCTAGTGGGGCTTTGTAACATACCTCTGAGCAGCTCCCCCGTCAATCACGTGGCTGACCGTGAACTCTTTACCAAAGGCAGAGCCACTGGAAGTCCTGCAGACTTGAATTCCCAGCCCCTCGTTCCCAGTGGCAATGCAAAGCTTCCAGATGCAGCTGTCCTGGTTGGGAAGACATGAAGAAACTTGAAAGCCTGTCAGTCCAGCTTCCATTACCTTGTTACCTCCTAGAGAGGTTGGGGCTACAGCTCCCAACATCCTCAGCTCTGATGGCCCATTAGTGCTGTGGACAATGCCATTTGCAACAGAGCTGTAGACTGAGAAGCTCTTTGCACAGAAACCCCACCAACTACTTCTTGTTTTTGTGGGTGTGCTATTGCAACAGCTTTTCATCACAGCCACTATTTTTGTTCCTTTCCAAGATAAAAGAGCCAGGAACCCGATAGGGATGCGACATCCTGGGGGTGTGGTGGGATTCAAATCTGTGAACAACCGGTTCTCTGCATGGATACCACTTGTGGAAGTCCACTCTGGACCTGGCCAACAAAAAATTAGCTACCGGTTCTGCCAAACTGGTGCGAACCGGCTGAGTGCCACCACTGTCCTGGGTGCATAAACTGTGCTGTGCTGGTTTAGATGGAATCCCCACCACCAGATTCCCTAGGGCAGGGGTAGGCAACTTTGGCTCTTTTATGACTTGTGGACTTCAACTCCCAGAATTCCTGAGTCAGCATGGCTGGTTCAGGAATTCTGGGTATTGAAGTTCACAAGTCATAAAAGAGCCAAGGTTGCTTACCCCTGCCCTAGGCGTTGTTTGGAAGGCAGTTCACATGTGATAGAAGTGGGGGGGGAGGGAAGAGAACCTCCTTATCCAAGCATTGCAAATGCTAGGCAAACAGAGGCACAGGCCTTCTTCCTACCTTGATAAAGAACTTCCTCTTCATATTCTTACAGCTATCGCCGGCATTGGTCCTCAGCTGCACCATGCTGGCAATCCTAAGAGGATCGGATGTGGCATCCTGGCTAGGTGAGGGGCACGCCAGCTGAAGTTGAGGGCATGGCTCTTTGTGACTCCAGCTGGCTTGGCTCTCAAAGGGGTTGGCGTATTTGTCATCTGGGCTTGAGCCATCATCGCTGGTCTTGCCATTGCAGAGGATGAGCGACCGGGAAATGGAGCGCAGAGTTTTGGATTTCCGCCCTTTGGTGCTATTGTGCCGTTCCATCGCTGGAGACCCAGGAATCGGTGGTCAATTGGTCATGCCGGTTAATTTCACTTCCTCCGGTGTCTGCAACTGAAGATCCAGATGGAAGAGAAATGCAGGGGAAGGAGAGGGGGGTGGGTGGGGGGAAATGAGAAAAAGAAACTCATCAGCAAAATGTTTCATCTTTCTAAACCACCCACCTCTAGATTTCATTAAAGACAAGAGGCTCTTAGTTCCAAAAGAGCAAGTCATGAGGCATCACATTGATAGTAGCTCTGTGTATTCTTAAAAAAAAAAAAGTGAGACATATTTCTCATTCATCTCACTGGTTGTTATTTTTTCTACCCAAACTGTCTGAAAGAATCAAAACCCTATTCATGCAACTTGGTTTGCTTTGTTGCAAGCCATTTTCTGGGTTCCCAGAAAGCTAAGCAGCCTTTTCCACTTCATACAGACCAGAACTTGAAAACTACATTTTGCTTTGGCTTCAAATTCTAGATGGGGTAGCTGTAAATCTTGGTCTTTCCAGGTTCAGACGAGATGTTTAACCTTAGAAAAAGGTATAGAGTATGATTTAAAAGCCATATGAGTTTTGGGCGGATGTAAGACTGAAAGCATACACATTCGTGTTACTTTTCTTGGTGGGCTTAATGGGTTGTGTGAATTGGTTTCCAAGTTCAGTGTCCAACACGGAAACAGATGAGGAAGTCACCGATGCCCCTAAGTCACTGGAGAAATATAAACAGAGACTGGATGGACATCTGTCAAAAATGCAATAACTGCAGGATTTCTGGATGAGAAGTTTGAGTAAACTTCAAGATCCAACTTAATATGTCAAAACAAAGCAGCTTTCTGTTTTACCGTTCTTTACAAAGTAAAATATAAATTGAAACTTGCCTTTAGGAAATTTTCTTAGATTTGGAGGATCACAACACGTGTGAGGTGGGCTCCTCATATAATAAAATAGGTCTGGGTAGCCTTGAAGGAACCAGATCAACAGAAGACAGTCTCGTGTAGTAAAACTGGATCTCTTGCCATCTGTAATCTTTGCTAAATATACAGGTCATCTCTAAATCCTACACAACCATCCTATCTTTCTAAAAGATACCATTTTGCAAATAGAAATGACTCCCTCTGATCATAAATCATGTCAAATCAAATCTGTCTGATAATCCTACATAACCATCCTATCTTTCTAAAAGATACCATTTTGCAAATAGAAATGAATCCCTCTGATCATAAATCATGTCAAATCAAATCTGTCTGATAAATCAAATCAAAATCAAAGATAAAGTCACAATGCATAAAACAAATGATTTATAAAAATAAACATTTTTATATATAAAATAAACACCTCAAATAATAAATCAAGTCCCTCTGAACATAAATGAAAGATACAGAATCATCTACAAGAGGAATATTTAGGACAATATATATATATATATATACAACCCTGCATTGTACCCACCCCCCAGCCATTTTCAATTGTGTTCAGTCCCTCTTTCCAAGAAGATCTTAACAGGTGATGAAAGGAAAAGAAGAAGAAGAAGAAGAAGAAGAAGAAGAAGAAGAAGAAGAAGAAGAAGAAGAAGAAGAAGAAGAAGAAGAAGAAGAAGAAGAAGAGGAGGAGGAGGAGGAGGAGGAGGAGGAGGAGGAGGAGGAGGAAGAGGAGGAGGAGGAAGAGGAGGAGGAGAAGAAGGAGAAGGAGAAGGAGAAGAAGAAGAAGAAGAAGAAGAAGAAGAAGAAGAAGAAGAAGAAGAGGAGGAGGAGGAGGAGGAGGAGGAGGAGGAGATCAGTGGGCTTGGCGGGAAAGAAAAAAGATGAAGAGCAAATGATCTGGATTAAAAGAAAAGAGGGATGCAGGATCAGAGTACAAAGGAAGCTAGAAAGCACATTTAGACCGAATAAAAAGTCCTTTTCCTCCTAATGACTTGGCTTGGAAACTTCTGTATCTGGCAGGTTGAGGTGGGTTGAAACGAAAAGAAAAGCATCCTTTGGGCTGGTCAAACACAAACTTAAAATATTTCACTGGGTTGCTATACGGGGATGGGGAGACTCTAGATTCTTAAGCAGGCGGGGGAACTTGTGGAAAAAAAAAATCCATCTCTTGTTATTACACACACCACCACCCCCCCCTTCACAAATCTGCAGACACGCACATACCATGAGGCCCACAGAAGCAAAGAATCCAGTTGCAATAAAGCTGATGGTGCTGATCCTTCCAAGAAAGCCTGGTCCACCTGATCCATAATCAACGTTTGGACCCTACCACCGGCACGGCGTGTCCCCAGTCATGGCATTTCGTTCTCTTTTTCCTGTCCCCCTGGCCTGCCAGGAACAAAGCTCTCTCGCCTTGTTTTGGTAATCCAAACCAAATGTTAACTGGTTGGCTGATCTCTCTCTCTCTCTCTCTCTCTCTCTCTCTCTCTCCCCCACTTGGCTCTTCCTCCTCCTCCTCCTCCTCCTCCTCCTCCTCCTCCTCCTCGCTTTTGTGCTAAATCACCCCAACCTGTTTTCGTTCTGTATGTCGGTATAATCAACGACGTGCCAGGAAAAGACCCCATTTGGTTCCCGTTTGGAGGGACCCAAACGGAACCCTTTTGCAAAGACCTAAAGAGTTAACGGAGCTGCGGAGAAGCGGCTTAGATCTTCCTTCGGCACAACACGAGGTTTTTCTGCCGCTTGGCTCAAAAGCGGCGCAATGCAAGCCCTTCGCATCTCATGCCAGTGGGCTCGGCGCCCTCTCTGCGTCTTGATCCCTTTCCTCCGTCAATTCATTGGAAAGCGTTAGATGCGTCTTAAAAGCACCCAGTCGATAGGTTTTTTTTCCCCCACCCCACCCCACCCCAATCCCCATCCACCGTTTTCTTCCAGAGAAAGGTTGCAACCGTGCTACGGGGTAGGAAAAGCATCCATAACCCACTCACCCTTTTCCCCCCCCTCCTTCTTCTTCTAAAAATGAAAGCATTTAAAAAGGACTTACAGCAAAGCTGGCGGGGGTGAGGTGGGGTGGGGTGGGTGGGAATCACAGACTCCTTCAGAAGGCTGTTTGTCTTCGCCGGCCTGGCAGGAAGACTCAAGTGCAATAATTGGAAACACACCCTCCGACCGTCACATGACTTTATTTCAGTAATTCTCTACAGGGTATATAGACTACTCGAGAAGCCAGCTATTGTTTCTGGACTGCAAAAAGAGACAGTAACAACAACAACAAAAAACAATAATAATAATAATAATTAATAATAATAATAAGCGTGGGTCTGACAAATGCGGGCTGTTCAAGGTATCCCTCCAGAATGCTATTCCCCATTATAAATCAAGGGCACACAGCTTGCGCAGGGTAAAGCATCCTTCCCCAAGATCGCTTCTGCAACCCTCGCCTTGCTGGCTGCCCCATTTTCAGCAAGTGGCTAGGAGTGACTGCGTTGGTTTCCCACCACGTCCTCAGTTGGGGCTGAACTGAGATGGAGCCAACCGAGGGCATCGTGGTCTGCTTTTTTCATTTAGATGCAGCCTCCGAGGCGGCCACAGTGCCCAGGTTGTGACACGTCGGTTGCACGTTTCTCATTTGGCCATTGTGATTATTTCTTCTTTCTTCATTCACATCAGGGCTGTCTGCAAGGTGTGGTCAAAAAAGTCAGGATAATGGACGGCATGGAGTGTCTGTTTGAAACTCTGCCCGTTTTTTTTAAAGGTGTGCTGCTGCACAGACAGTCCTGATTCCCAAGCAAACCACTACACCTATTCCCCAGTTAGGTGTAACCCTAATTGGGGAATTAACAGAAGAACAGAATAAGGGCAGAGTTAGCCTGCAATAGCAATAGCGCTTAGACTTATATACCGCTTCACAGTGCTTTACAGCCCTCTCTAAGCAGTTTACAGAGTCAGCATCTTGCCCCCCCCCAACAATCTGGATCCTCATTTTACCGACCTCGGAAGGATGGAAGGCTGAGTCAACCTTGAGTTGGTCAGGATCAAACTCCTGGCAGTGAGCAGTGAGCTAGCCTGCAAGGCTGCATCCTAATCACTGTGCCACCCCAGTTCTTGCAAACTAGTGACATTTCTGTTCCTCTTCGGACCGCAAAATCTACCTCTTCAGTGGGAAAGGCTTCAACTGTTCCCCAAAATTTATTTTTTTCACTTACTTACTTGTGCTCTATAACCATGTGCCCACCATTACCTTCCGTAAGGCTATCTACAAACATTTTGGGTTCAAATCTGCTGTGTGAACCCAGGTAACTGTGTTTATTCCATGAACCATGATTAAGCAAATCATGGGCTCAACCCTCAACCCTGGGAAGGAGAGATGGTCTATATTGGATCATCTGCTCTCCGAATGCTTTAGCTTAAATCGAGGGCCAAACAAATGCTCTCTAAGTTTATAGCCCTTTGGGGATTCTCCCATTTCCATTTAGGATTCCAGGAATATTGCAAAAGCTGCCCATAAACAGACAGTGTTTTGTGGAGGGAGGGGGTTGGCATGTTTGTTGATCTATCACGTACACACACACACACACACACACACACACACACATGCACAACCCACCATCAGATTTATGGAGCAGAAAATGTTTATTGTCTGATGCAGTGACTGTTTCTAGCAGGAATTAGGCATGAAAATGCTCATGGCTCCCAGATGAACCAGCCAATGTCTTTAGCAGCTGGGGGTTCATTTTGTGTGTAGGTGAAATACGGCGAGCTTTTTTTTTTTTAAAGGGAGGCTGGATACACCATGTGATGAATAGGAAAGATTAATTCAGGATTGTTAAGCAGTAACAACCACACAACAACAACAACAAAGTGCAACCATTCTTTCCATGCAAACACAACGTGACATTCCCACTATGATAGGAATGCTGCATTTTAATAAAGATTGGACAAAGTGGCTATGCATTTGGAGAATATCTGTGGGAGGATAGAAGGGGAGTTTAAACATTTTTTAAAATCTGCCTGGCTGGACCAGACTCATCAAGGTCCATCCATCCTAAGTTTTGAAAGACAGACAATCCACTGTATATAAAAACCCCATTCCTTCTAGCACTGATGATGTTACTCAGTTGGGTAATGAAATGTCTGCAGGAAAACAGCCAAGCTCAGAGAGCACCAAGGACCCCACAGTTCAACCTTGTCTTACGTTTAAAGTTAAACCTTGTCTTTGAATAGGGAGGTTCAAGTTTTGCTGTTATGGTCTGACATTAATGGCTGAAACAAATTTTATAAAATTGTCTTAACATTTTTCCATTAAGCAAATAAATATTTTGCCTGAAACTACAACTTCAGGAGAAATGAGAAGGCAAAATCCAAACACGAAGAGACGATAAGCCGAACCACTTTCTGTTCAAGCGGGTGAGATAAGTACCAAATTCTGACTCATCCTTTTCAGAGTCGATCTGTATTGGGACCCACAGTTCAAACAATCAATAAAACAGTAAATAACAGCCTCATCAAGGAACTAACAAGAAGAAAACAACACTCCCAACAATAGAGACAGAGCAAGCTACTGCATATAAACAGAGAGGAAAAACCACATTCCTTCTAGCACTGGTGATGTTACCCAGTTGGGTAATGAAATGCCCGCAGGAAAACAACCAGACTCAAAGAGCACCAAGGACCCCACAGTTTAACCCTGAGCTACAATATTTTCTTCCATTGGTACCCCCAAATCTCAGCATTCTCAACTAGCACAGTCATTACAGCACTTGTAGGGCTCAATTTGAACTCAGCTCAGGCATGAGGGATTACTTTCTGCTGTGTCTTCCAGCAATACTTGGCCGAAGCACTGAGGGATTCACCTTAGATCCTTTCTCTGTCAAACTTGGCAGGTACAAGTACTCAAGCTGTACCTGATATAAGATAATCCCATTTTATTTATTTATTTATTTATTTTATTTTATTTTATTACATTTATATACCGCCCTTTCCCTGAGGAATCAGGGCGGTTTACAGGGAATTAAAAACCAACAATACAAAAATTAAAACCAATTTAAAAAAGATTAAACTAACCCTGTGCAATTAAAACCCCGAAGTGGATGAAAGCAATGAACAGCCAATCTTAAGATGGAGCTAGGTAGCCAATAAGCTATATCTGCTCTGAATCCCCTTTCTGGCAATCTCAAAGCCCCATAGGGTTGTTTTACCACTTCAACAACCAAATGATATACATTTCAACATCCCAATCTTTCATATTTAAAGTAGGTGAGCACAATAAATGGCTCTGCAGTTGTTGGTGAAATACACCTTTCAGCGTCCCTCGTTACTGGTTACACCAACTGGGTCTGCTGGGAACTGTGATTTAGCAACATCTGGAAGTGTTTAAAAGAAAAATCTGTGATCTAGGAGGTATACCTTACCTAGCTAGTTTGTGTAAAGATCCTATATTCTCCCCAAAATAAAAGAAGGAAAAGGTGTGTCAAATCCTTCAACTTTTAAACTCTGGTGATTTGCACTGTTATCACCAGTTATCCAATGAATCAATGTGGAAAAAAACACTTAAAGTAAGCCTTTCAGAATTGGACATTGCTATCCATGATTAAATGGTTCAATTTGTTTTCAATACGAACAATTTCTTTGGATCCAGTCCACTGTATCCACTGACTAAGCTGGCAGTCCAAATTTGTTGTCCCAAACTAAAAATTTCCCCTAGAAACCATGGTTAAGAAAGAGCATCTGGAGCATTCAAAATTTTTCTTCTCTTGTGAAAAATCAAAGCATAAAGAGGCTTATGTGAAAGCAGCCTAGGCTAAATTTAGCTCACTTCTTTTTTTCCCCCAAATTTTTTCCAAGGTTTAATTCTGCCATCAGAGAGACAAGGGGGTGGGGTGGGGGTTCTCCTTCTGAGTTAGGAGAGGCTATAATGGCCTCCGTCTGGGGCTAAATCAGAAGAATTTATAGCGTCTTTGAGAGCTACTGTTATTTCAGCTGCAGAGTTTTAGCTGTAAGCATTGTTGAATTCTGTCGCATGTAATGTGCCTTCAGCCAAAGCAGCTTTCCTTATTTTGGAGACAGATTTTAAAATCTGAACCTGTATTTTCATGCATGAGCTTCCACAGGATGGGGCCGTGATGCAAAAGCCATGACATGTTTCATGACTTCATCATGCAAATGATGTGATAACCATAGCATCATTTGCACAATGGCATCATAATACATGCAATAACCAGGGCTTTTTTTTCTCATAGAACGCTGAGAACGGAGTTCCGGCACCTTTTTTTGGATGGAACCTTGTAGGGTAGGCAAGGTGGGTTATATGACATGTGTGAGTTCCGGCACCTTTTTCTTTTACAAAAAAAGCACTGAAGCGATAACACTGTGGTTTATATTGGGCATCTATGCAATGTTCCAATATTTGATGGGCTGCCACAAAGACGAGGGGGTCAACTTATTTTCCAAAGCGCCAGAAGGCAGGACAAGAAACTAATCAAGGAGAGAAGCAACCTGGAACTAAGGAGAAAGTTCCTGTGAGGACAATCAACCAGTGGAACGGCTTGCCTCCAGAAATTGAGGGTGCTCCAACACTGGAGGCTTTTAAGAAGAGACTGGTGGACAGCCAGTTGTCTGGATTGGTATACAGTCCACTGCTTCAGCAGGGGGTTGGACTGAAGGACCTCAAGATCCCTTCCAACTCTGTTATTCTGTTCTGTTATTTTTTATTTGGAATTTCTTGCTTCAGTTCAGTTTCTACAATACTCAATATTGCTGTCAGAAGCTGCCATTGTTCAACTTGGAAAGTCAGGCAGATGGCTTCTAATACAGTTAGCTGGTATGATTTAGACACGGCATACACTAATGATGTCACACAAAGCTTTTACTGTAATCCAGTAGATTCGGAGAGCTGGGTCTGAATGCAGTCTTAAACTACCAGAGTGATCTAGCTTTCAACAAGAGTGTTGCAGCTGTGGCTGCTCCACCAGAATGTTAGTCTAATCCTGGTTACAGGGACATACTTCTTCTAACAAGGAAAATCAGGCCAGTTGGAGGAAAGGAATTCATCCCAACTTCCATCTCTCCAATCTAACAGCCTTGATTAATTCCTCTGGAGCTCTTTTTCATAGTTATTTTCTCATTCCTGTGTATTTTAGAAGTCACAGACAGCCTTGGGAAACCACATCAAGCTTGCAAGCGTAGGAATCGAGTGGATGTTTTCTTCCATTGAAAATTTGCAAGCTAAAGTTTTGCTTGCTTCGTATGCAAACATGTTTCTATCTTCCCCTTTTCCAAAGGTCAGGAATATCACAGCATCCATAAAGGAATTTTATTTTGGAGGAGAGAGATCCCTGGAACGCTGTAAATTTTGTGTACATTTGTGAGCAGACCAATCATTACGGCTGCATGAAAACAAACCTGTGGAGCAGATTCAACAAATTCCACAGCACTGCAAATCCCCAAATGCTTTCAAGCAAGCCAAATCAGCGCTATTTATTTTCTGCCGTACAACACTCTGCACTAAAACACCTACTTACTCATTGTTCGACAAACCAAAAGGGAAGAAACCCCCAAACAAATAATGCATCACTGGACAAAGAGAGATGGCGTTGCAATATTTGCACTTACAGGAATAAAATTGCAAATATAATTATAATCCATGCACAAGTTCAGCGTATCTACCCGAGTAGGGAAAACTGGCTACATCAGCCATTTGTCCTACCAGTCTGGTGTCCAGATGCTAAATGTGGGCTAGCAACCATGCCCCCAGCTGTTCTGATTTTTAACTGGATTTGGAGTGGATAAAATTTCAAACGCCATTTGCCTTCCTGCTGAGGAAAGTGCAAGACAATTCTCTTGTATTTCTTCAAAAACGGACTTATAGTAAAGCTATCGCCTGCTCATGGTTCTGGATTCCCCTTGACAAGAAAAGCCGAAGTTTGAAGGGCAGGAAAAACATTACCTTCGTGTGGAATTTGACACATTATACCTACTATCTTCCTTGACAGCACGTGCCAAAAATCGTGATGCATAGATTTCTTTGTTGATCAAAGTCTCAAAAGTAAGGGTGCAGCCCTCCAGGGCACAATACTCGGCGTAACTCATGCTGTTATTTTTGTCTTAAAAAATAAGCAAGTGCAACTGCTATATTTCTCTGGAGAACAGCTGGAGAGTAATAAGCACAATACTAATAAAAAAAACAAAATAAGACGGTGTCGACATATTCTCCAAAGCACCTGAGGGCAGGAGAAGAAGGAACGGATGGAAGATTATAAAAGAAAGAAGGATTATAAAGAAAGATTATAAAAGGAGAAATTGCCTGTAAGTGAGAACAATTAACCAGTGGAACGACTTGCCTCCAGAGGTGGTGGGTGCTCCATCACTGGAGGCTTTCAAGAAGAGATTGGTCAACTATTTATCCAAAATGCTATAGGCTCTCCCACTTGAGCAGTGGATTGGACTGCACTCAATAGCACACACGTCTTAGTAAACATGTTGGAGTTCTCAGCCTTTACAACATTATTGCAAAGACTCTGTGTGTTCACTTGTGCACAGATGTATACAGTCAGTAGAATCTCTCACTATGTTGAAACCCAACTTTTATATTCCAGCTGCGACATGCTGCTTTTTGAAAATAACCATTTTTATATATATAAAAAAACACCGCTTGGCAAATCCAAGGTTTTCAGAATATTTTGCTATAATTCCAGAGTGCAAACTTTTTGGAGCACCTCAATATAATCTCAGAATAATTTCATAATGTAACTTTTTTTTCTTCTTTAGCAAAACCCTTTGCTTCTTTAAGCCTGATAGTTTGGTCAGCAACCTGTCTTCCAGTACTTGGGGGGGGGGGCTATTGCAGAAAAGAGAGGGTCAAGCTATTCTCCAAAACGCCCGAAGGCAGGACAAGAAGCGACGGGTGGAAACTAGTCAAGGAGAGAAGCAACCTGGAACTAAGGAGAAACTTCCTGACAGTTGGAAATATTAATCAGTAGAATGCCTTGCTTTCAGAAGTTGTGTGTGGTCCACCACTGGAAGTTTTCAAGAAGACACTGGACAACCATCTGTCTGAAATGCTATAAAGCAGGGGTCTTCAAACTTGGCCCTTATATGACTTGTGGACTTCAACTCCCAGAATTCCTCAGCCAGGCATGCTGGCTGAGGAATTCTGGGAGTTGAAGTCCACAAGTCATAAAAGGGCCAAGCTTGAAGATCCCTGCTATAAAGTTTCCTGCCTGAGCAGGGGGTTGGACTAGATGACCTCCAAGGTCTCTTCCAACCTTACAATTCTATGTCCTATGGAACTTTCCTGAGTAACACCCATTCTTTCTGAGGTCTTGTATATTATTGATAAAGCAAGTATTATTTGACCGATTCTGCTACTGAGGCTACGGTTAACTTATTTCTTATAGCACAAGAAGAAAGTGAAAACTCCTTCGGAGTTTTACTGACTTGTTTCTAGAAAAAGAAAATGAGGGGGGGAGGGGAAGAGTTCAGCCAAACTATTCCAACTTTTTTTTTTCTTCTTTTCCTGGCACACGTGGAAAATGTGTTCAATTGTTTAGACCAGGGGTCTTCAAACTCGGCCCTTTTATGACTTGTGGACTTCAACTCCCAGAATTCCTCAGCCAGCGTGCTTGGCTGAGGAATTCTGGGAGTTGAAGTCCACAAGTCATAAAAGGGCCAAGTTTGAAGACACACACACACACACACACACACACACACACGGAGTGGGGTTACTTGCTTGCATTGAATGATTGGATGTGTAATATTTTTTACCCTGCAGAACGGCAGTTTTGTTCACTGTTACTCTCACCATAGCCCAGGGGTCGGCAACCTTGGCTCTTTTATGACTCGTGGACTTCAACTCCCAGAATTCCTCAGCCAGCGTGCTTGGCTGAGGAATTCTGGGAGTTGAAGTCCACAAGTCATAAAAGGGCCGAGTTTGAAGACCCCTGGTTTAGACAAACTCTTAGCATCCACGCCTCACCATTCATAGGTGAACTGGCTGCTATCTAATGGTACAGATCGCTTCCAGTCTAACCCCTTTAAAGCCTTGCCCGACCTTGAAATGAAATGATTCATTTATTACTATTTTTGCAAAGAAGGGTGGGGCGAGGGGAGCCAGCACATGTTTGCTTTAGCTTCCACCAAGTCCCCATTCATGGGTGTGTGAAATTCATCAGTGCCGGGATGGGAGATGGCTGGTGAATGAAATCTGTGTGGGGACCCGTAGAAGGGAAAGGGGGGAAAGGAGTCGCCAGCCAGAAAAGAAGACGATTTTCTTTGGATCAACCCTATTCTGGCAGCACTGGAGGGATAAAGCTTTAGGAGGCATTTGTCTGCTTTGCTAAATTCTCCTTTATCCTCACAACACATCAATTCAGCCATTTGGAATCTTCTGCTTCTATTCATCCAGCGAATGACATACATATAAGAGACTGGACAGCCATTTGCCTGAAATGGTATAAGGTTTCCTGCCTGAGCAGGGGGTTGGACTAGATGACCTCCAAGGTCCCTTCCAACTACTTCTTCTTCTTCTTCTTCTTCTTCTTCTTCTTCTTCTTCTTCTTCTTCTTCTTCTTCTTCTTCTTCTTCTTCTTCTTCTTGTTATTATTATTATTATTATTATTATTATTATTATTATTATTATTATTATTAATTATTATTATATTGGGGTCGTGGAAGCTTCTCCTTCTCCTTTCTTCTTCCTTTAATGATTGCATTAATATTGTTTTTATTATCTTGAATTATGAAAGATGGATTTATTGATTTCTTTGTTTAAAAAAATAATAATAATCTAAGACTCTTTAATCCCTTGGTTTCTGTTTTATTTTCTTGTAGTCCACTCTAGGTTACCTCATAAGGAAGGACAATATAAAAATACATCATCATAATAATACCACATAATTACATCCTTGCATTCCTTACAAGATTTCTGCATGCTTTTTACTCAGACTGTGGTTCCTTATTAGTACGTTAGCCCAGTTACTTGAGAGAGACCTTATCTTCTGTAGTATTAGCCCAGCCTGTTCGATCCAACAAGCTTGGGACATTTTGGTTACCTTTAATTGCGCAACATCTTCTACTGAAAACCTGGAAGCATCCCTTCTCTGTCGTGGCATCCGCCTTTTGGAATGAGGCCCTCCTTGAGATCAGGATAACTCCTACCAAGATTGTGTTCTAACGGCTCTCCAAGACTTGGCTCCTTCCCCAGAGCTTAGGCTGGATGCTTGGAACCCCTTGTAAGATCTATATATGTTTTTTTGTTGGCTGTGTTCACCATCTTCTTTACTGTTTATTTTATCTGGACTGTAAATTGCTGTTTGCTTTCATGCCGGGAAATGCCCAGGGTTGACTATGGAGCCATTTTGCTGCCTAGGATAACAGTCAAGATGGTTGGCTTATGCTGCTCCCATTCCACGCGTAAAAAGAACAAAAGCTGAATTTGATTTCATTTCAGTAGAGCTGAGGAGCGGTGTCCACATAATTTAGTTAATGTTTGCAAAGTGCCTCTCTATTGAGCAAATTGCGTATGATGTGCCGTCAGATGATATAAACTGCTGTTTTCTCCGACTTCTGCACCTTATTTTGCCAGCTGCTATCTTTTGATTGGCAATATTTGGTACTTCATTCTGTCCAATGGTAGGACTGCTTTTAGCACATGGACAGAGTAGTAACAAATCTTTAATGTCGGATGATGTTAATGTTATTATCATGTAGTTTGATAATCTGGGAAATAGCTGCATTGTGTCTGAAGAATACCGAAAAAGCAAAGGTGACAATAACTACTACTACTATTACTACTAATAATAATAAAGGTGGAAGGGACCTTGGAGGTCATCTAGTCCAACCCCCTGCTCAGGCAGGAAACCCTATACCATTTCACACAAATGGCTGTCCAGTTTTTTCTTAAAAACTTCCAGTGTTGGAGCATTCACCACTTCTGGAGGCAAGTAGTTCCACTGGTTAATTGTTCTAACTGTCAGGAAGTTTCTCCTTAGTTCTAGGTTGCTTCTCTCCTTGACTAGTTTCCATCCATTGCTTCTTGTCCTGCTTTCAGGTGCTTTGGAGAAGAGCTTGACTCCCTCTTCTTTGTGGCAGCCGCTGAGATATTGGAACACTGCTATCATGAAAGAGAGGTTTATTTTATTTGAGGATTTGGGTTGTTGTTGTTTTAAAGAAAAAAAACTGCCAAAATGTCTAAAACATCTACCAGGAAGGCGAACCTCACCCAAAAGTCTAACAAGAAAAAAAACCTTTGGAAGGGGGTGTGTGTGGCTTTTTCAACCTGGGAAAAGTTAAATCCTTCTGACAGTTTTAGATTTTACAAGAGCCCTAAGTATATTTTACCAATCATATAAATGCAACCTTGGTACATTTTTTCCCCTCTCCTGATCCCATAGTTTTCCATAGCAAAAATGGCTTCGTGATAGCCTCCAGGCCTCTGTGGGCTGGATTCTCCAAAACACAGATCCTCCAAAAGAAAACAGCTTCTAACCACACCTCTTCAGGCTAGGCTGATCAATTTCACTTAAACTCAGACTAAACAACGCAAGGTTGGCAAATGCGGTGGCTACTTGTGGAAAGAATGTATCCATGAAGTCACTAAAAGGAGATGGATGGCCATCGACCCAAGGAGGAGGTCTAAGGGGGCAATGTTTCAACCTGGAATTCACAACTGGCTAGAGAAATGAGGCGCCATCAGATAGCTATCCTGCCAGATTCATAGCGGTCCTTTACCAATTCAGAGGAAAAATATTCAACCCAACAACGAAACCATCTACCTCATTTACTCTCTGCTTTGATTAAAAGATGAATCCAGGGGCAAGGGAAATGGGAACGCTTCCAAATTAATCTCAGTTGTTTTGGTTAAAGGAGAATGTTATTTGAGTGATGTTTTCGTGAATTACGGGAGCTCAAAGACTAAAGATGTTGAGCTTGTCAGCTGGCAGCCCAGGTTGTATATCTCAAGCTATACAAAGGGGAGGGGAGTTCCCGTTACCTGCTCCAGCTCCTGCTAACCTAGCAGTTTGAAAGTATTTGCAAATGTGAGTAGATAAATAGGTACCACTTCAGTGGGAAGATAACAGCGTTCTGTGCACCTTACCATGGTATAGTCATGCTGGCCACGTGACCACGGAAGTGCCTTCGAACAATGCTGGCTCCCTGGTCTAAGAAACAGAGATGAGCATCAAGAAAATGAGCTGAAAAGATTATCAGGAAAAAATGGGAAGGAAACAAGAAGAGGTGGGATTCTTACATTACTTAGTGAGTGACAAGAACCGGCGGAAGGGAATATCTATAGTTCAGGGTTGAACTGTGAGGTCCTTCGTGTGCTCTCTGAGCTTGGTGGTTTTCTTGCAGATGTTTCATTACCCAACTAGATAGCATCATCAGTGCATCATTAGTGACAAGAAATGTGTAGAAATGTCCTGCCTTGACTATACCATCATCTCTTCCTGGTTTCCCATCCTTCTCTTCAAGGCAGGGAAGGAAATTAGGAAGGGATTTTTTTTCCCTTGAGACTTTTTCAAGTGGAAAAGTAGAGACACCCAGGGAAGCTGCGGAAGGATGAAACATGACTCCTAGGAAGCAAAGGCATAGGGACTAGAAACTTTTTTCCCTTCCAGCAAGAAAGGAAGTTCGAAAAACAATTACCAGAAGAAACTGAAAACGAGTTGTTTGGAAGCTTGAAAACAAGGTAGAAGAACAGAAATATATGTTTCCTGAGGGAAAGATAGTTCGGGAAA